>NW_017330097.1:0-208 GCF_000935625.1 Nanorana parkeri | reverse complement strand
TGCTTATATTTCATGTTTTATCCTCAACCATTGTCGGCACCGATGAAGGGGGTGAGCCCTGAGCCCCCCAAAACACATTGGCTTATCTTCTTGCCATGTACTAGTGCTTTGGCGCCCTTCTCTTCTCTACATTCCTCAGGACTACACCGGTGACCCATGAAGACGCCCCCAATCAGAGAGCTGCCTCTTGACTTAAAGGAGAACTATG
>NW_017330096.1:0-208 GCF_000935625.1 Nanorana parkeri | reverse complement strand
TGCGTCTCTTCTCTGGTATGTTAAGGCCTCTCGCATTGAGGGAGGTAAGTTTAATGGAGGCCATGGGGAGAGAGACCACGTAGCGAGATTCCGCGAGGAGGGGATCGTAGGAGAAACAGCTGAGTAGTACGGAGTGGGAAAGAGGAGCAGGGGGAAACAGAAGAGAGGTTAGGAGAGGGAAAGCAGAGGCGAAGGCACCTCCACTAAT
>NW_017330095.1:0-208 GCF_000935625.1 Nanorana parkeri | reverse complement strand
AGCGCTCAGGAGGTCGAGACCTCCTAGCACGTGGTACCTGTATTTCTGGAGGTGGAAGGGGGTCCTGGAACATGTTGGCAATGTTTTCTTGTAGCCAAGCAGACCCATTCATCTCTGCAGCTGCTTTCAGTTGCTGAAATAGGCCAGTGAAATCAGCCATTTTTTCTGATTGTTGCAGGGAAGCAAGAGGAGAACTGAACACGCCGTG
>NW_017330094.1:0-208 GCF_000935625.1 Nanorana parkeri | reverse complement strand
GTACTCGGTCTTAAAAAAGTGGTATCGGTGCATCACTAGTAATCACTTTTCATATAGACCTGGGTCAATCGACAGGTGTATTGGATGGTACCTTGATGCAGGATGCTGGAGAAACAGGCGGCTCGTATTGATACAAATAATATTAATATTATATTGATTATATCATTATTATTATTATATTATTATATTGATATTCATATTGTACAGT
>NW_017330093.1:0-208 GCF_000935625.1 Nanorana parkeri | reverse complement strand
AGTATTACCTGCATGGTGAATATGTTGATTTACTAAAGGGGTAAGGGCTGTTCAATGAGCTTAGTTAATGCCCAATTGTATACAAGGGTACAAAAAAAAAATAGATTTGTTTCTTGTACATGCTCGGAATACTTTAAATCCTGTATAATAATAATACATCCTTTGCTTTATTCAATCTGGCCCAATGTTAATTTAGCTTTACGGTGTT
>NW_017330092.1:0-208 GCF_000935625.1 Nanorana parkeri | reverse complement strand
ACTGAAAAGAAAAATGTTAAATTTTTGTTCATCGTCACCAAGATTGAGGGTTCTGATATGTCAATAATTTGTAACAAACCCCACAGTAAAGTCTCCTTGTCCTCTTAGCCCACGATATACTAAGCTTTGGGTCACGGGCGGAGGTTAGTAAATGTCCTCCCGTGCCTCTAAAGAGAACTATGGGGAAAAACACTTACCCAATAGTTCT
>NW_017330091.1:0-208 GCF_000935625.1 Nanorana parkeri | reverse complement strand
GGCAGATAATCCGTTTCCCGGGTGGACCGGCTGCCTGATAACCGTCCTCTGTTTTCTCCTGAAGCCGGAGGACCACAAAGTGCCGGCCCCATCCGGACTGACTGGTAAAGGGGAGTCCAGGGAGGAGGATGAGCTGCAGGCGCAGGAAGAGGTGAGTGACAATTGTCTGTGGTATGGGAGGCGGCCATCTTTTCTGGGGTACAGTGGT
>NW_017330090.1:0-208 GCF_000935625.1 Nanorana parkeri | reverse complement strand
CCTGCCTTTCGGTTGCTGTACGGGGTATTGTGAACAGCCCGTACAGCAGCCCTTCGCTTCAGTTGTCATTCAATGACAGCCCAGTGTCCTCAAATGACCTGAGCACACTGGGCTGTCATTGAATAACAAATGGGCAGAAACACCATTGACATAATGGCTGGCTCCGCCCATTTGTTTTGATTTGGCAGGGACCTCTGGGAAGACTCTT
>NW_017330089.1:0-208 GCF_000935625.1 Nanorana parkeri | reverse complement strand
CTGCCGAGATGGAACTCTTACCAGAGGAGGAGTCAATGCGCAGGTCTAGAGGCAAGTTGAAGTCCCCACCAAGGATGATTGCACCTTCAGCGAAGGATTCCAAAGCCCTCAGGTAACGCAGACAAGCAGGAACCTGTATGGAATTAGGTAAGTAAACATTAGCAATTGTATAGATGGCGCCATTTAATAATATTTTTAGAAAAACAAA
>NW_017330088.1:0-208 GCF_000935625.1 Nanorana parkeri | reverse complement strand
AGATACGTGAAGAGAGAAGGGGCGAGCTGAGTAGAGAGAAAAATATGGGTGCCAAACCATAAATAAACATTTTATTTTAAGCCACACATCACAAAACCTGTCTGTGATGCATTGAAAGATGTGTACGGAGATATGGTTTCAGTGCTGTAACCATATCTCACCACACATCTTTCGAAAAAATAGGAAAATATACAATATAGAAAAAATA
>NW_017330087.1:0-208 GCF_000935625.1 Nanorana parkeri | reverse complement strand
AAACAGAAATAAGGAGTTGGACAATAGAACCCCACTTTTTTTCACATTTTCCCTTTAACAGTTGCCTATTTCAGGCTTCCTGTGTGTGCCGGTCATCAGACCGGGAGGTTTCCCATATGCAAATGTGGGCCGTCCCTGCCAAAACTTCCCATGATGCTTTTTTTTTACCCTCTACGTGCTGTCTCCTCCCCGGTATAAAGCTCGGTGT
>NW_017330086.1:0-208 GCF_000935625.1 Nanorana parkeri | reverse complement strand
TAATATTATATATATATTTTATATAAAAAATAGAAATAAACAAACAAAAACAGCATGAAAATAATAGTTATGGGGAGAAGGGCGAGGATGCAGATAAATATGGCTAATTGAGGTAAAGTAAGGGTTAATGAAGAACACATTTTATGAAAAAGAAAAATCTGCAGAATAATGAAACAGAGTAACAATGTTACTTTGTATCTCTCTATCT
>NW_017330085.1:0-208 GCF_000935625.1 Nanorana parkeri | reverse complement strand
GGTTTTTGTCTCTCAGTATTTAAGACTTTATTGGAGGCTGCAGAGTTCACACTGTCCAGGAGTCGGCGATCTCTTCTCTACTGTGTGGTAGACAGGAAGTGTCACACCTAGCCAGGAAGCTGGGAAGAAGTGAAGTGAACTGACCCCCCTAACCTCGCCATTCCTCCCCATCACTTCTGTCACTAATGTAAAACAAGATGGAGACTTC
>NW_017330084.1:0-208 GCF_000935625.1 Nanorana parkeri | reverse complement strand
TATTTGAAACTTTGGTCTCCTTGGCTGGACTATGTTCGCCCACTTGAATTAGACCGTTGCCTCTTCTCTCTTTGACGATATGTTCCTTAATGGGGGCTTGATGACTTTCTGAGGCTCCCACGAAGTCCTTTCCTTTTTGTCCTCTCCCTCTCTTCTTTCTTTTTCCTTTTATTTTTTCTGCATTTAGTTGTCTTTTTCACATCGCCCG
>NW_017330083.1:0-208 GCF_000935625.1 Nanorana parkeri | reverse complement strand
CCAGGAAGGGGGTCTAAACACCTGGTCTTCAAGCGGTTAACGATTGTCTTGTCTTCAAGCCACCCTGTGGTCACAAGAGGATGCTGCACGTCATTATGTGGTCCCATTCTCTGCAGCATTCAGGACCACCCACTGCTGGAGGGAGAATTAGAGAAAGAGTACCTGTTAGGTCACATGAATGGACAGAACATTTCATGTAAAACAAGGT
>NW_017330082.1:0-208 GCF_000935625.1 Nanorana parkeri | reverse complement strand
ATTAATGTTTGGTGCTTACTCTGACAATGTATCTAAGCCTCCATTGCAACCTCTGCAATGCGACATTGCAGGTGCGTTGAACAGTGCTCTTGGCATGCATTTAAATAGGCTAAATCGCACTTGAAGAAGTGCATGCACTTTTTTTTATAATTGCATCATACCACAACGCATGGTAATAGCTTACCATGCGATGTGGTGCAATGCAACG
>NW_017330081.1:0-208 GCF_000935625.1 Nanorana parkeri | reverse complement strand
TTGAAGTCAATGGCACCCCCGCCACGCCCCCCTGCCCGCAGAAAAAATGGTGCATGCACAAAAACACAGGGTAGTTTACTATGCCATACAGTGCGTTCCAGCAGCTAACCACACTAGAACGCATTGTATATGGTGTGAACAAGCCCTAATTGGCCAGAGGAAGCCCTAATTGGCCAGAGGAAGAGAGGTAAGATGCTGTGCATCCACA
>NW_017330080.1:0-208 GCF_000935625.1 Nanorana parkeri | reverse complement strand
GCCCGGGGGCCCCATGTGTTGTCAGTCCGCCCCTGCACACAACTATATACAATAGATCCCAACACACAACTATACATAGATCAAAGCACACAACAACAGGCCCCAGTATATACAATAGATTCTAGCACACATGTATTAGATCCCAGCACTTGTGCATTTATAATAGCAGGGATTTATTAACCCCTTCATGACTGAGGCCTTTTTTTCA
>NW_017330079.1:0-208 GCF_000935625.1 Nanorana parkeri | reverse complement strand
GGTGCCCCTGGCAGGGAAGGGGTTACTGGTGCCCCTGGCAGTGAAGGGGTTACAGGAAGTAGGCGGTCCTCTATGACATCTCTTTGTCCTTGGCAGACATTGTTTGCTATTGTCTGGACAGGTTCCGCTGAGGCTCCGCCCCCTCAGGTGTATAATTACAGGTAAGCGTCACATGATTCCGCCTCAGGAGGATCGACACCCGACCTGT
>NW_017330078.1:0-208 GCF_000935625.1 Nanorana parkeri | reverse complement strand
TTTTTTTTATTCTATGTTTTGTATTTTTTATTATCTCTTATCAAAAATATAGAATTCATACAATAATCAAAATACATAGTCATAGCAGACTTTTACATTTACAATTAATAGTAGTAGTTATTTAAGTAGTAGCAGTCGTAGTAGTAAGGTACTACTACTAGGTACTATTTTATTATTAAATAGAGTGAAAAGGCGTTAGGTCAGATTA
>NW_017330077.1:0-208 GCF_000935625.1 Nanorana parkeri | reverse complement strand
GTTTCTGGGTCCTTGAAAGCACATAATGTTACAAAAAGCCACCCATAGAGGTCTGCGATCTCAGATGACTAATGATGGGCCCCCAAACACAACACCACAGCCTCAGGGACAATATCTGTTGACTGCAGACACTTTCAACCCAAACTAAGTGGTCACAGCCAATTGACCACAACTTAACCACTTCAAGACCAGGTGTTTAGACCCCCTT
>NW_017330076.1:0-208 GCF_000935625.1 Nanorana parkeri | reverse complement strand
TGTTTCCCACTAAGCCCAACAGAAACTTCAGGAGCCTGCGCAGACCCAACACAACAAGACCGGTGATGGATATCATGTACAGGATCGATGTGACTGGTCAGTGAAGGGAGAAGCAGCACAGTGATGGGCTCATCTCTCCGTCACTCTGCTCTCTCCTCCTATCAGTATGCTTCTCATCAGCTCTCATAGAAAATAGATACCTTGCAGG
>NW_017330075.1:0-208 GCF_000935625.1 Nanorana parkeri | reverse complement strand
CATTACACTTACTGGCGCTGATCACCTTTATTGTTTAATTTATTTAGAATTGTTAACCTTTTTTTTACTTTTTCTTTTTAACTGTTTTTGTATTCTGCTTGGTACCACAGAGGTACCAAGCAGAATAGCCGAGCCGAATGCCATTTGGGCCCTATGAGAATAGGCCAAACGGCAGCAAGTAGCCTGCTGGAGGTTTGGCTCAGCCGAT
>NW_017330074.1:0-208 GCF_000935625.1 Nanorana parkeri | reverse complement strand
TCTGGAGATAACTTTCTATATTTCTGTGGGATCCAGCAGACCTTCCACAGTGTCGTGCGGCTCACTGCAGCCTCCATTTGTACCCAGAGCTTCGTTTCCCAGGCATAATGCCAATCCAGGACTCTGGCTAGGGACACAGCTCTATAATATCTCCTAAAGTCTGGCAAGGACACTCCCCCTAATGATTTCGGTCTGGTTAGAATGTTAT
>NW_017330073.1:0-208 GCF_000935625.1 Nanorana parkeri | reverse complement strand
GGACCTGAAATTTCATTTTTTTGTGGTTACATTTATTTTGGAGAAGAAATCGCTACCATATGACTCTCAAAGATGATACAATACAATACAATACAATGATATACATTGTGAGACCGTCATAGATGGAGCACCATATTGCTCCATTGTCTGTATTTTTGTTTTTTTAATAAAGGGGATCAATAAACTGTATTGTTTTAAATTGACCAAC
>NW_017330072.1:0-208 GCF_000935625.1 Nanorana parkeri | reverse complement strand
GATCCGGTCTGTAACAGCTCTGCTCCTGGAACGCGCTTGGTTTGAACTAGCTCTTAAAGGGTAAGTCCTCTTAAATATGATATCTTTTGTTGGAATAGACACAGGTGGGCTACATAATCTACTGGTATATCCTGGGCTTAGGTGGCCGCTGATCTCCCATAAGGTGGCCATACACGTTACAACCATCGCACGACTTTCGTTGTGCGAT
>NW_017330071.1:0-208 GCF_000935625.1 Nanorana parkeri | reverse complement strand
CTCCAACAGAACCCCCACCATCCTTCACAGGGGCCCCCATAGTCCAACAGAACCCCCACTATCCTCACAGGGGCCCCCATACTCCAACAGAACCCCGATCTGTGAACACAGATTTTATTTTTATTAATGACGATTGTGTTTTATACACAGAACAATCTCCCCCGTGTGACCCACTGTGCCCATTATGAGGAGCTCCCACCATCCCTGT
>NW_017330070.1:0-208 GCF_000935625.1 Nanorana parkeri | reverse complement strand
CACAGTGAGAGGGGAGATCTGTACTAGAACTCCTGTTTTGGAGGTGACATGGTCAATAAAGAGATCCTGTCACCTCCAATTGCTAAACACAAAGGGGATTGTTTTCTCCTGTGTGATAGCAATAAAGTTAAGTGAAAAAAAGTTGATAAAAGAATAAATACAAATTAAAAAAATTATAAGAAATAATAATTAAATGAAAAAAATAAAA
>NW_017330069.1:0-208 GCF_000935625.1 Nanorana parkeri | reverse complement strand
CAAAAAATAAATTAAATAAAAATTTAAGAATTATGTAAAAAAAAATTAAGAAATAATAATTAAAATAAAAAAGTGATAAAAAAAGTAAAAACAAAAAATTAAAAGAACATAAAACCAACCCTGCCACCCCCGCCATCTGGTTGCCATTCTCCATTGGGAAGGGGGGTTTAGTGGGGAGGGGGGCGCATTGAGGAACCTGGCCTTGGGG
>NW_017330068.1:0-208 GCF_000935625.1 Nanorana parkeri | reverse complement strand
TGATCGGTGAACTAAATCCAGGAATTTACCATCTGAAATCGCCTAATTCAACACCCTTTTATTCCTTGGCGAGGATAATGAGCAGCCATATGAGGCCCTTTCTTTGTGCCACCTTGACCATTTGACCACCACTCGCTGGGCAGTAAACTTTTCTGGATTCCACGAACTCGTTATATCATACCTTCCAGGCCTGAGACTGTATAACCTC
>NW_017330067.1:0-208 GCF_000935625.1 Nanorana parkeri | reverse complement strand
CTGTCTTATTTTCGGGGAAACACGGTATAAAGAGGGAAACCAAAAACTGCTGTGTTAATACAAGAGAGACTACATCATATGCATTCTTGTCCAAAGTTGCACTTTAACCCTGTCATAAGACTTCTGAAAATTATAGTTGCCTGGATGTTCTGATGTCAGTACATTGAGTCACCAAATCCTCAATTTCTTTTTTAGCAGCCTCAGCACT
>NW_017330066.1:0-208 GCF_000935625.1 Nanorana parkeri | reverse complement strand
GGTCATGAGTAGATAACAGGGAGAACAGGGGTCATAAATAGATAACACATGGAATACAGGGGATATCAGTAGGTAATGCATGGAGTACAGGGGACATCAGTAGGCAATGCATGGAGTACAGGGGTCATCAGTAGGTACCTTTTTATTTTATTTTGAATCCTCCTATTTTTTAACATTTTTAACATAATTTTGCAACAATTTTTTTTTT
>NW_017330065.1:0-208 GCF_000935625.1 Nanorana parkeri | reverse complement strand
TACCTCTCGACGGCCCGCAGTGGCATAACCAGAGTAACAGGAGCCCGGGGCAGAACAAAATGTTGCGCCCTCCCCCCCACTCGGTGATATGTGGGGGTATACATGTATTTAATATGAAAAAGTTTATTTGAAAAAAATCAGACAACAAAAAAGTGAATCATCATTTAGCGGGGCCGTCTGTATGAGTGGGAGTGTGAATGGTTGTGGA
>NW_017330064.1:0-208 GCF_000935625.1 Nanorana parkeri | reverse complement strand
CATTGTCGAAGGCCTTCTCCGCATCCAGAGACAAAAGAGCCTGAGGATGTGCAGAAGGCCCCCGCATCCTGCAGTCCTCCAGGGCCATAAGGATTCTGCGCACATTGGACACCGCTGAACGGCCTGCCACAAAGCCCACTTGGTCAGGAGATATCAACTTCGGCAGTACGACCGCCAATCTATTTGCTAGGATTTTAGACAACATTTT
>NW_017330063.1:0-208 GCF_000935625.1 Nanorana parkeri | reverse complement strand
ATAAGGCTAGTTTGGTGTCAAAGGGGCCGGACTGATAACCCTTGAAGATTCTTGGGGATGCCAGAGATCGGGATAGGGGTTCTATCGCTAAATTGAATAGTAGCAGGGAGAGAGGACAGCCTTGGCGGGTCCCCTTGTGCAGGCGGAAGGAAGGGGAGAGGGCCGCTGAGGTATAAATCTGTGCAGAGGGAGAACTGTACATAGTGGA
>NW_017330062.1:0-208 GCF_000935625.1 Nanorana parkeri | reverse complement strand
TAATTTTCATAATATACCAAAGGGTACTTTCCACTACCCTGAACTGTTAGGGTTATACAGTGTTTATGTCCCTGTGCCTCCTCTGGCAACTTTTGAAATATCACTGGGACTGGTCAAAAATATTGATTGGTTGGAGCATATGCACCAAGCTCCAGTCATGTCCATTATCCTCTTGAGCCAGGCGTGGTGGATCTGTGACATTTTCAAA
>NW_017330061.1:0-208 GCF_000935625.1 Nanorana parkeri | reverse complement strand
TTGAGCCAGCGGTACCCAACGAGTAAAGGTATTGCGCAAGTGCCAGCAGTGGGCACCAGGCAAAGTGGAAGTGAGGGGCCTAAATTATAGGCTACCCCTAGATGGATACCTGAGAGGAAGGGGCCATAGACTACCATCACTTAATAGAGTTATCAACAATGTAAGACAACAATGTATATATATATATATATATATATGCTTTATTGCT
>NW_017330060.1:0-208 GCF_000935625.1 Nanorana parkeri | reverse complement strand
GCGTGGAGCGGTGATGGAGCCGGACACATGGAGCTGTGACAAGCTTGTCACCTCCCTCAGCCTCTGTCCCCGGCTCGTTCTTGTCACAGGAGTTCTAGCACAGTGCTGTGCTAGAACTCCTGTGTTGGAGGTGACAGAGCCAATAAAGAATACCTGTCACCTCCAACTGCTATCACACAGGGGTTTGTTATCCCATGTGTGATAGCAA
>NW_017330059.1:0-208 GCF_000935625.1 Nanorana parkeri | reverse complement strand
TGGGATCATAACAGTTTGATCTTCGTATGTCCATCACTGAACGACGTTTAGCGCTGCACTAGGTTTAAAGTAAACCTGTGAGAATAAAAACATGGGAGCTGCCATTATTTTGTTTTTAATGATGCAAGCTCTGCAGCTATCATCCTGATCACTACCCATGTCATTGACCTAGAACAAGTAAGCAGCTAGTGAGGTCGCAAACGTCCCC
>NW_017330058.1:0-208 GCF_000935625.1 Nanorana parkeri | reverse complement strand
TTTTTTTTTTTTTCAATTAATAGATTTTTTTTCAAAAGTGTGGGTTGTTCATTTTTCATTTTTATTTCATCCTTTAGTGAATGAGTAGTGGTACAAGTGCTAGGATTAAGGGTCTGGTTGGGAATTTTAGTGGGGACCTTGCATCTTTTCCCCTATTTTTGGGGGTGGGGTTCCACCAACTTGGGGGGGAAACCCTACGTTTTTTTTT
>NW_017330057.1:0-208 GCF_000935625.1 Nanorana parkeri | reverse complement strand
TTTCAAAGCAGGAAGTGAATGCTCTGCAAGTGTATTTCAAATCACAGCATTTTACACCTGGCATGTCTATATTGTTATCAATTATCATACATAGAGGGATGCATTGCTAAAATTAGATTTTCGAGTGCAAAGGTCCTCTTTAAAGCCAGATTTGGCAATCTGTGTGCAGAGCATCTGGCTGAGCAGTACTTGAATCAGAAGTAATTAG
>NW_017330056.1:0-208 GCF_000935625.1 Nanorana parkeri | reverse complement strand
TTACTTCAATGCTCTCAGTGTGCGGGATGATAGACGCTTGGAGGTTTCTACACCCGCTTGAAAGAGACTACACCCACTTCTCACATGCCCATGGATCATTCTCCCGCCTGGACTTCTTTCTTCTTTCGCCTTCTCTTGTAGGTAAGACTACTGACATCAACATCAAAGACATGGTCATATCGGACCACTCCCCGGTACTTCTCTCACT
>NW_017330055.1:0-208 GCF_000935625.1 Nanorana parkeri | reverse complement strand
TACTGGAAACCTCACAGCTTAGTTTTCCTAATCAGCCCCTCCTACACCTGGCCGCCCCTCCCGCCATGTTTCCCGGGCTCTGCGGCCCCCCTGCATTGATCTATACATATCTCAATACCAGAGCTATGAAAGAAACACCGGAGGAGTAATATGTGTCAGAGTGATTTGGTTACAAAGGAGGGGACAGTCCCTGCAAATGGCGGGGGGG
>NW_017330054.1:0-208 GCF_000935625.1 Nanorana parkeri | reverse complement strand
TTAACAATAAAGGAATTGTCAAAATCCTTTGTTGTGTTTTTATGTCGATTAAAGTCTGGACCTTTTATTTATTTTAATACTTTAGTGAATGGGTAGGGGTTACTCATTCACAATGGGGGGTGCATCTGGGTGCCCCTTTATTAAAGTAGTACCATGATGTGAATAAGGCCCCCTGCCCGCGCCCCCACAACCAACGCCCCAGGGCTTG
>NW_017330053.1:0-208 GCF_000935625.1 Nanorana parkeri | reverse complement strand
TATTTTAGCAGGCCACCATCCCAACTAAAGCCACTGCAGATTGTTGCTCCCACTCTATTAACATCTATGAAGCAAGCTCAGCTACACATCATAACAACTAACAATCAAGACTGATATACTATTTTAGCAGGCCACCATCCCAACCAGGGTCTCGGGGGCTTTGCAGAATCTGTGGTGGGCTCTATGGCAGAGCCCACCACAGATCCTG
>NW_017330052.1:0-208 GCF_000935625.1 Nanorana parkeri | reverse complement strand
CGATTGCTGTTTAAATACAAGTGATCTGGCGTCTATACAGGTGCCGGATCTCTTGTATTCCATAAATAAGACTTGTGTACATTATACTTGCTATTTCAAAGGGGGCTTGTTAGCTCCCTATGCGACAGCAATAAAGCTGAGAGTAGAATTTTTTTTGTTTAAATTAAAGTAACAGATAAAAAAAAAAAAAAAATGCCAAAAAAAAAAA
>NW_017330051.1:0-208 GCF_000935625.1 Nanorana parkeri | reverse complement strand
CGGCGGTCACTGGGCTCCTCTGCCGGGGCTGGAAACTACGATGGAACGAGCGCTGTAACCACGAGAGCGGGGGGCTTGGTGGGCGGTGCTTTGGTGTTGGACCAATGGCAGACATAGATTGCAGAGGGCCTCTGTGCAAAGAAAGTGGGGCCCTCTCCGATTGCTGTTCACATGTCTGGACCCGCTTGCATGTATGTCTGGACCCGCT
>NW_017330050.1:0-208 GCF_000935625.1 Nanorana parkeri | reverse complement strand
TAGAACCCCTGTCCCGCTCATTAGCCTCCAATCAGATTTTCAGCGGCTACAGAACCGGCCCCTTTGATATAAAACTGGCCCTATTCGCCGATGACATCCTACTGGTTGTATCTGATCCGCTGACAAACATCCCCAAAATCCTTAACCATATAAATATATATGGCTCCTTTTCTGGCCTCAAAGTAAATATTAATAAGAGCGAACTCCT
>NW_017330049.1:0-208 GCF_000935625.1 Nanorana parkeri | reverse complement strand
TACAGCCGCCATAAGACTGGTGCACTCTTCAGCCTCACCTTGTTGCACCTCATTCTTTACTCTGCGTGCTTCCTCTGCCACTGCTCACATCCTGCTCAAGGCCGGATTTAGGCAGCAAGTACACGCCAAGGGTTCTGCTGCGTCTTGCTTTGGTGCAGTTGTTGTAAAAAGGTTCTGCTGCCATCTGAAGTAGCTGCCGTCCAAATCT
>NW_017330048.1:0-208 GCF_000935625.1 Nanorana parkeri | reverse complement strand
TATAGCTTTTAGACCCTCTCGGTACTTTTTCCTCTTTGAAATTGTAGAAAATTCAGCAAAAAGAAGGGGGAGGGGCATATATATATGAAGATTGTGGACGGTCTATACCTTAAATTATACGGATTACAGAGACTTTCTCTCCCTCAATTACAGTTAAACAGGATAAACAGTCCCTAGTTAATTGTACTCTCTACGCATCAGATGCCAG
>NW_017330047.1:0-208 GCF_000935625.1 Nanorana parkeri | reverse complement strand
GCCCCCCCCGGAATGGTCGCCCCTCCAGCTCTCCTCTGGTCAGTCGGCCAGTTTTATTTCCTCATCAGGAAGCGGATTCATCTCCGGGCCGAGGACGCTCTCTTCTTCTTTGTCAACAATGTGATCCCCCCGACCAGTGCCACCATGGGGCAACTGTACCAGGTACGTCTCATCGCCGGGGGCAATTCTGGGAGGGGCTTTAGGGGGA
>NW_017330046.1:0-208 GCF_000935625.1 Nanorana parkeri | reverse complement strand
CTATGGTCCGGTGCGTCTTATGGAACGCAAAATACGGTAATGGAGAATGTTTCTTTTGTTAAGTTGGAGACATGGCAATTCCATCAATCTCACAGTTTTTATGCAGTCTGGTACCATGGTTAGTCCTTATCTCATCGTTGTTGGCTGATACCCCCACAATTTACAATCTGGGAATGTATGTGGTAAGGCTCTGAGAATCGCTGATGTT
>NW_017330045.1:0-208 GCF_000935625.1 Nanorana parkeri | reverse complement strand
GGCAGCACTTTGTGTGCTACAAGCATCGTGGCCCGAACCAGCGGGTTTGACCAGGAGGAGAGGGGCATTTTCGGGTATATCCATGGAATCCCATGTAGAGGCCAGGGGCAGTCCTCCTGCTCCAAGGCCACCCAGAGCTTCCGACCTGCATTACAGCACCAGTCTACAATCACGGACAGGTGAGTCGCTCTATAATATAGGGCGGGGT
>NW_017330044.1:0-208 GCF_000935625.1 Nanorana parkeri | reverse complement strand
ATATTCATACATGTAATGTTCTTCTAAGCAAGTAAAACTTAGATCAGCAATTATCAAGATCTCAGTGCATAATTGTATTTTTCTATATTTTGGTGCTGCCCCTTTCAATCTTGCTGCTCTAGGTACCGGCCTGTTAGTGTCTTGTAGTAATACAGCCCTTATAATACGCATACCTATACATTTGTACTTTATGTTGATTTTGTTTTTT
>NW_017330043.1:0-208 GCF_000935625.1 Nanorana parkeri | reverse complement strand
CCCAGTGATGGTTCAGTCCGTCACATTTCTCCCCTCCCAACTCTAGACTAACCAGGTACCGGACCCCCAACTGGACTGGACCCGTGTTGGTCGGACAAGACAAATCCAAAATCTCTTCCAACTGGTCCGCTTGACTCTGCCGCAGGGTAGTGATGCCGCCCCCATCATCTCCGGGGTAACCACACTGCCGCTGGGGAGCGAGGACACT
>NW_017330042.1:0-208 GCF_000935625.1 Nanorana parkeri | reverse complement strand
GTGCGGCCCATGTGCGGCCCATGTGCAGACAATGTGCGGCCGACATTCACCATCCAGGGGGAGCAATACAAAGTGCAGGAATCCCAGAACAACATGGCGGTGCAATTCATTTCCTTTGGAGCGTAGATATGGTGTACGGAGCTTCCCCTGTATAGCAGAGTGAATGCCACACACACCCTGGTCAGTCCCTACTGATGATGTCTGTGGG
>NW_017330041.1:0-208 GCF_000935625.1 Nanorana parkeri | reverse complement strand
GGGCACACGCAATACATCGCACACCAGTCAGCCAGGTAAGAGGGCACAGGTCAAATTCAATGGTGCCACACTGAATGTAAGCTCTGTTTGAAGCTCCACGGACACTGACATGATGAGACGCTGATGACTTCTCCTGCAGCTGCTTGTTTTATGTGGATTTTAACTGTCTTATGTGAGTAAGATGTTAAATAAAGGTGATTTAGTGTTG
>NW_017330040.1:0-208 GCF_000935625.1 Nanorana parkeri | reverse complement strand
CGCGGCGATATGTAACATGTGCTGCATAATGGGCGCAATCTCCTTTTTCGTACATAGGCACACCCGACGCATGTTTGCATGTGTATGTGGCTGGGGCGGGGGACTTTACAACATTTTTGTGTTTTTTTTTTCAATATTATTTGTGAATATTGTTTTTACCTTCGTTATTTTTTTAATGCTGTAATTTTTTTTTTTTTTACACAACTTT
>NW_017330039.1:0-208 GCF_000935625.1 Nanorana parkeri | reverse complement strand
ATGGGGGGGCTGTGGGGACTCTGATGGGAGGGGGGTGCTCTGGGGACTCTGGGCACCTGTACCCAGGGTCACCCTGGCTGACACACTGCTGGAGATGATCAGAGACTGCATAAATACCACAGGAGATAGTGAGAGATCACAGGAATGCTGTAGGAGATGGTCA
Source organism: Nanorana parkeri (assembly GCF_000935625.1). NCBI lineage: Eukaryota > Metazoa > Chordata > Amphibia > Anura > Dicroglossidae > Nanorana > Nanorana parkeri. Next base: position 45 of record NW_017330039.1, on the reverse strand, counting down.
GAGCCTGCAGACATACTACAGGAGATGGTCAGAGACTGCAGACAT
>NW_017330038.1:0-208 GCF_000935625.1 Nanorana parkeri | reverse complement strand
TATTTAAAACTAACAGAAACAATCAGACCAAAGAAAAGCAAGAACAAGGATCAGTTACATCTTAGCTTCATGCCAAGATCTGCATAGTATAATATGCGGTTCGTTGTCAATGAAATAAGCATTTGTCTTTATAAAAATGCGGAGGGTTCGATTACGCAACGCACAGGGTGGGAGTGGGCATCTCAGCTTGGAGGAGTGGAAAAGGTAA
>NW_017330037.1:0-208 GCF_000935625.1 Nanorana parkeri | reverse complement strand
TGAGCCGTGTGTACAGGTATGTTCAGTATACAGGTGAGCTGAATGTACTGTAGCGGGGGATGCATGGAGCATATGAGCTCTGTTGGGGGGTGCAGAGGGCATCTGCTGTGGCTGGGAGTACAGGGGGTGCAGGGGCCACAGGCCAGGGGTGCCTGTAGTGTGATTGGGGACGCAGGAAGTATCCATGCTGTGGTACAGATTTTCCCTG
>NW_017330036.1:0-208 GCF_000935625.1 Nanorana parkeri | reverse complement strand
CATGATTGGAAAGGTACCAACTGATTGGCGTGAAGTGACCGTAGTACCTATATTTAAAAGGTTTAAGGTGCCAACGAGAGAACTACAGACCAGTCAGTTTGACATCCATACTATGCAAACTGAGGGAAAGATAAAGGACTATTTAGTGAGATTGTTCGTGGCAATGATATAATAAGTGATAATCAGCACGGATTTATGAAGGACCGTT
>NW_017330035.1:0-208 GCF_000935625.1 Nanorana parkeri | reverse complement strand
TATATATATATATATATATATATATATCACAAAAAGATATATATAAAAAAATGAAAATAGAAAAAAAGTGTTTAATCGTGTCTGAAAAATAGTAAATAAAAAGAGGGATATATACCTCTTTCAGTGTGCCATCCATACCTGTTTGTATGTATTTCTATGAGTGTGCAATATCAAAATAATCATAATAGTGAATTGAGTGAACAAATAT
>NW_017330034.1:0-208 GCF_000935625.1 Nanorana parkeri | reverse complement strand
GGAGAGCCAAAAGAGGGTAGATTTTACAGAACAAAGGGAAAGCCGTAATATCGGGAAATTAGACACATGTAAAATTTTGCTTTTGTTTCTATTGATAAAAATAGTGCTAAACATGAATAATTACCCCTGCTTTATACAAATCAGCAAGGGGTTCCTAAAAACGGATAGCAAAGTACTATTTTTAAAACAATAGCCATGGAAGCATATT
>NW_017330033.1:0-208 GCF_000935625.1 Nanorana parkeri | reverse complement strand
GGGTTAGGGAAGGGTGAGTGTTTAGGATAGGGTTGGGGAGGGGTTAGGGTTGGATGAGGGTTTAGGATAGGGTTGGGGAAGGGTGAGGGTTTAGGATAGGGTTGTGGAGGGGTTAGGGTAGGGTGCGGGTTTAGGATAGGGTTGGGGATGGGTTAGGGTAGGTTGAAGGCTTAGGATAGGGTTGGGGAGGGGTTAGGGTAGGGTGCGG
>NW_017330032.1:0-208 GCF_000935625.1 Nanorana parkeri | reverse complement strand
AGGGACGAGGCGCTTTTTATCTAAAATTTCCTTGGATTATGTCAGAGACAAAAGGCAGAAATATTGTACAGGCAGCAATGGATCAGTGGCAGGAGATGATAATGGGTAGCTGGCAAGTGGCAGTGAGAAGATATGATAATGGATGGCAGGTCAGCAGAGGTGGCAGTAGATAGTAATGGATGGCAGGCCAGCAGTGGTGGCAGTAGAT
>NW_017330031.1:0-208 GCF_000935625.1 Nanorana parkeri | reverse complement strand
CGCCACGTCCGAAACGCAAACGTCCTTGCGCTGCAAACCGCTCCACCCCGCGTCTTGGATGGGCTGACCAACTCCCCAATACACATAGCCCCAAAAAACGCAATGACAAAAGCCGCCCGAAAGAGCAATAACTCGTACGGCGACACGCAGATCAACTGCAATTGCCTACCCACCGCAGCCAATAATTCAAATGACACCGGGCGCCGTT
>NW_017330030.1:0-208 GCF_000935625.1 Nanorana parkeri | reverse complement strand
GGTGTGCTGCCTGAGGCTGCTCATCTCAAGAGGGTGAGAGACGGAGAAGAGAGAGGGGTGGGCGGGGAGCAGGTAACGGCACAAAGATTTTGTCCCTATCCCCGTTCTGACAGTGAACAGGGGTGGTATCTGGCTGGGCTGCTGTGGCTGCAGTTGTGGGTGGTGCGGCTGAGTCTATGGGGTTGATTTACTAACCTTTTAAACACAC
>NW_017330029.1:0-208 GCF_000935625.1 Nanorana parkeri | reverse complement strand
AAAAAAACGATCGCAGGGAAAGGTTTATCTGCTTGATTGAGCAGATTGAACCTTTCCGGGAGAAAATGTTTCTCTCCCGGGCGGCCGGGAGCCGCTATCCAGTAGCGGGAGACTCCCGGAGCTTCCGGGAGAGTTGGGATGTCTGCACTGGTTCTTCACGCAAGAATGGAATCTCCTTCTTTTATAATCTTCTCAGTGAGCCCTTATC
>NW_017330028.1:0-208 GCF_000935625.1 Nanorana parkeri | reverse complement strand
TGCTCCGGTGACTCCTGCCCTCTCCTTTGATGCGTACCAGGAGGCGATCGACCGGTCCTGAGCACGTACTGCTGCACGTACTGCTTCTCTCATCTCTGCATGCACACAGACAGCGGTGTGGGAGGAAATGGAAACGGATCCTGTGACTGCTCCAGTAAGTGATGCACCCTTGTCCCCACACCCCTCTCAGGACATAGGCCCCCCGGCT
>NW_017330027.1:0-208 GCF_000935625.1 Nanorana parkeri | reverse complement strand
TTACATTTACAAAAATAAGAAAAAATATAAAAAAATAATAAGAAAATAATTGTAAATAAAAAATAAGATAAAAAATTGTAAAAAAATAAAAAAAGTAAAAGATGACAAGATCAATAAAAATGTTAAAAGTGAAAAAAGTAATTAAAAAAAGTGATTTAAAAAAATTCAAACCAACCCTGCCACCCACGCTATCTGGTTGGCATTCTCC
>NW_017330026.1:0-208 GCF_000935625.1 Nanorana parkeri | reverse complement strand
TATCTGCAAGGAGTTTGCATGTTCTCCCTGTGTGGGTTTCCACCAGGTACTCTGATTTCCTCCCACGCTCCAAAGACATGCTGAAAGATTAATTGGCTTTTGTCTAAATTGGCCCTGTATGAATATGAGATAGGGACCTTAACTACCTCCCGGCCAGCCGTTGTGTATACGCATTAGACATGTGCGATTCGTTTTGTTCCGAATCGAA
>NW_017330025.1:0-208 GCF_000935625.1 Nanorana parkeri | reverse complement strand
TCCGGTGCACCAGCGCGCGAAAACGACAATTGCGCCACACATATTACATATCGCCGCGAACGTCGAAGTGAGAGCAATCATTTTAGGGCCATCAATCACTGATAACACTAAACAGATGAGATGTAAAAGCTTTTAAAGCGTCGCCTATGGCCAATATTGGCCAATGTCATTTTTTTGAGGTTTCGCGCGCGTGCGCAATTTTAAGGCT
>NW_017330024.1:0-208 GCF_000935625.1 Nanorana parkeri | reverse complement strand
TGCAAGGCAGTGTAGAGAGACTTCAACTCAGCTGATCCAACATCTTTATCGGCTGGACTCTCATAGGGGGCCGAACGGTAGTAAGTAAATAGCCGAATCCCACTCGCTCGTCTATTCTGCTCAGTACCTCCGAGGTAACGAGCAGAATAGCAAAACAGCTAGATGAAGGGGAAAAAAAAAAAGTTGAAAAATGATTTTCAAAATGTAA
>NW_017330023.1:0-208 GCF_000935625.1 Nanorana parkeri | reverse complement strand
ACAGCTGTCTCATTAAGTTATAAACTAGTTTAAGAAAACATCATAGTGCAAAATAGTAATAAAATAACTGAAATCAACATCAAATTGTAAACAACACATGTAGCCTAAAGTAACATGGCTGCATAATTTTAATGCAAATAATTAGCAAATTGGAATGCGTTTTTTTACTTCAGTAAAAGTGGCATATTTCTCTTCAAGAACAAAAGTT
>NW_017330022.1:0-208 GCF_000935625.1 Nanorana parkeri | reverse complement strand
TAACATCAGCCATTCTCAGACCCTTACAGCATAGATTCCCATTATTATACATTTTGGGGGTCTAGATATACCAGACAACAACAAGATAAAGACTGACACTAGTACCAGACTGTAAGATAAATGGAGATGCTGTGTCCCATACTTAAGTAAGGACAAATAACTATTCACCATTAGTGATGGGCCAAACAGGCCCGAGTTCGGTTTGAAT
>NW_017330021.1:0-208 GCF_000935625.1 Nanorana parkeri | reverse complement strand
TCCCGCATAGCAAGCAGAGGAGATTCTTTCCTAACATTAGGAAAGAGTTACCTACCTTTCCGCTCTTCGTTGATATTAAAGAGATCATTGAGGAAGAGTGGGCAAAGCCAGATAGGAAGGGGAAACTGCCAAATCGGATGTCAAAATTGTACCCCTGTCGGCCATCAGACTCCGAATTATGGGATACAACTCCAAAAGTGGATGCAGC
>NW_017330020.1:0-208 GCF_000935625.1 Nanorana parkeri | reverse complement strand
TGTTAGCTCCTGTGTGACAGCAATAAAGTTAAGTGAAAAAATAGTAATAAAAAAGTTTTTAATTTTTTTTTATAAAAAGCAAAAAATAATAAAATAAATACAAATTTGAAAAAGTAAAAGATAATAAGAAATAATAATTAAACAATTAAAGAAATAAAAAAGTGATGAAAAAGTAAAAATAAATAATGATAAAAAACAAAAAAGTTAA
>NW_017330019.1:0-208 GCF_000935625.1 Nanorana parkeri | reverse complement strand
GTTATGTGGGGGGAGGGAGGGGTTGTGCTTTTTTTTAGTAGGTTTTTTTTCACATTTTTTAAATAATTTTTTTGTTTTACATTCTTTTATTTTAATTTTTTAAACATTTGTAATTTTTTTTAAAATAATTTTGTCTTTATTTTTTTTACTGTGGGGGGGTGGGGGGTGGGGGCTACGGTGAAATCTCTGGGGCCTTAACAGATCCCTG
>NW_017330018.1:0-208 GCF_000935625.1 Nanorana parkeri | reverse complement strand
GGAGCTCCGCAGTATGAGCCCTTCTCGGGGAGCTCCGCAGTATGAACCCTTCTTGGGGCCCCCGGGGAGCTCCGCAGTATGAGCCCTTCTTGGGGCCACGGAGGGGAACTGGTGTCTGGAATGGACATATGAGCGCTTCCGTGGCGACAGATGTATGTGGCCCTATGCAAAGTGCTATTGGAAGGCCGGGCCCCTTCCTGTGGGCTGT
>NW_017330017.1:0-208 GCF_000935625.1 Nanorana parkeri | reverse complement strand
CCCTAATTAGTTTGGTTGTCCTCCGCTGGACTTTTTCCAACCCTGACAAATTGAGTCAGGGGTCGTAAGAACCGGGCTTACCTGGGTCCCATCATCGAATGTAGAGCGCGTCTGTCTGGACTGCTGCCGGGTGGTCACGCTATGCCTCGGATGAGGACTCCGCTACAAAAGATGAAGCCAAATTCCCCAGATCGTTTCCGAGCAGGAC
>NW_017330016.1:0-208 GCF_000935625.1 Nanorana parkeri | reverse complement strand
TGGGCTTCCAGCCATAGATTTTTCCTCTTGGCAGGATGATTTAGGCCTTTAGTATTAAGAGATAATATTTTAATTGGCATCTTGAAAATGTGTTAGAACGCTGGATGTATGCGGCGTACTCACAGTACCGTGGGCAGTAAGCGGGAAGTAGATGTCCGAGCTTGTAGGGGTCTTCAGGCGATGGAAGGTAGGCATTCTCTCGATGGTG
>NW_017330015.1:0-208 GCF_000935625.1 Nanorana parkeri | reverse complement strand
TGTTAGGGAGTTCTGGTAATAAATGTGCACGTGTCAGGGGTTACTTGAGATGACTTGATCTGCACCATGAGTACGCATGTAAGCACTGGCCTTTATAAAGGGGAATATACCTGAAAGAGAAACTTCACCCTTATCTTAAAAATGACAACAAAGACAACTCTGGAAATGTTTATTAATGACAATCTACAAACAGATACTTATAGATAAT
>NW_017330014.1:0-208 GCF_000935625.1 Nanorana parkeri | reverse complement strand
CGCTCCTGGCGGTGGGTTGTGGGCGATGAGATGCGGGTGAATGGCGGTGGGTGACAGGCATCGGGTAGCGCTGTCTTCACTCCCTCCCAGTAGCGTAGCGGGGGGGGGGGCCTGCCCATTGAGGGGGCCCGTACCGCTGCATCAGATGCGGCTCTCTAATTGGGCCACCGCTCGCTCCTCAAGGGGGTCCTTAGGAGGCCCCAGCGGG
>NW_017330013.1:0-208 GCF_000935625.1 Nanorana parkeri | reverse complement strand
GCCAACCGGTTGAAACCGCTCCTTCCAGGGGTGATCCACGCAGACCAGGTTGGGTTTGTTCAGGGTCGGGAGGCTCGGGACAACACCATTCGTACACTTTTGCTGATGCATTTTGCTAAAACGTCAGGCCTTCCGCTTTGCCTACTGTCGGTAGATGCGGATAAGGCATTTGACCGTCTGGACTGGTGTTTCCTCCGACACTCCTTAA
>NW_017330012.1:0-208 GCF_000935625.1 Nanorana parkeri | reverse complement strand
CTGCCTTACAACAGGTGTAATCATTATACCCTCTTATCCTATACCTAGTGTCAAATTCATGGGGGGAAAAAAACTTGTGCATATACATGCACATGAATGCCCGCACACATATGCAGTCCCCAAACCTATTCATAAGTACATTAAAATCCCCCTACATCTATTTCATTATTTAACCCCTTCGTGACGGGAGACGTACACTGTACATCCA
>NW_017330011.1:0-208 GCF_000935625.1 Nanorana parkeri | reverse complement strand
TGGAAGCTGTAGGAGCACAATCTAATGGGGGCAAGGACTGCGACATGGTCCAGAAGCCCCCTAGACCAGCAAATGCAAGACAATTATCTTAGAACAATATGGAAGAACCTTCACAAAAGGAAAAAAATATAAATAAAATATATATAACAGAAACATAACAAGGGTAAACTGAACATGTGACAAAAGATGCCCCAATATTATCATGGCT
>NW_017330010.1:0-208 GCF_000935625.1 Nanorana parkeri | reverse complement strand
CTTGTTTACTGGACTAATACGGCTTACCCATTTATATTGCAATATCTCTATATATATTAGTTGAAGCTAAAGTCAGGGATTTTGAAGGATTACAGTCAGGTGTATGATTAACCAATTATACCAAGCAGGTGCTAATGATAGGTAGGTTGAAACACAGTCATTACCTGAAACAAACAGCTGTGTAGGAGGCTTAAAACTGGGTGAGGAA
>NW_017330009.1:0-208 GCF_000935625.1 Nanorana parkeri | reverse complement strand
ATTTGTGGACAGCTAACCATTACACCTACAATATGACCAAAGCTCTGTGGCCACCCCTCTAAGTTTTTGAGTTCAGGTGTTTTTAGTAAAGAGCATTATATTTTGGTAAATCTATATTTATTTATTTTTAATAAAGTTATAATTATCATACAAACATATAAAAACATTTAATATATCTCATCAAAATATAACATTGAAATGAGTTCCG
>NW_017330008.1:0-208 GCF_000935625.1 Nanorana parkeri | reverse complement strand
ATCGGTATCGGGACATCCCTAGTTGGCGCTATATAAATCCTATGTAATAATAATAACTCACAAACCCAACACACCAGGATATTCTCTTTATAAAAACTGACCGTCATTTTAATTGAAGTTTAATGAGATCAGAAAATGAAGTCACATGACTAAAATAAAACTCCTTGTACTTGTATTGAAGCTTTGTAAAATGAGTCTCCTAGGTGGT
>NW_017330007.1:0-208 GCF_000935625.1 Nanorana parkeri | reverse complement strand
GAGGACACTGCTAGGACTGGAGGGGAGGATTGGACGGGACTTACCTTCTACATGGACGGTGTAATCATCTGTCTGTATGTAGCTTCCTGTAGAGTTGTGTATTACCACTCTGTATACCCCGTCATTGTCCCGAGTCACACCGTCTATTATCAGACTTCCATTCTCTGATGTCCTGGTATTGGGGAAGATTGGGGGAGTTGTAGTCACG
>NW_017330006.1:0-208 GCF_000935625.1 Nanorana parkeri | reverse complement strand
TAAAGTAAAAAATAAAAATATTTAATAAAAAATAAATATAATTTTTTTTAAAGTTTTTAAAAATAAATAAAAATACAATATTTGAAAAATTTAAATAAAAAAATGTTCAGTGTCGGTTTCGGCCTGACAATTTTTTTTATTTCGATTTTGGTTTTTAAATTTCTATTTCGGTGCATCTCTAAAAAAAAAAAAAAAGACAACAATGACT
>NW_017330005.1:0-208 GCF_000935625.1 Nanorana parkeri | reverse complement strand
CCTCAACCCTATTGAAATGCTTTTTTTTGTAATAAATATATGCAGAAATAGAATAAAGACACAGTGTTATGTCATGTACTGTTGTTCATTTGAGGTTGGAACAGATGACCTTTATTTCCTGATACATAAAACCATAGGATTTCAAAGAGAGTCTACTTTCTTTTAAACATGACTGTATGTGCAAAATGGATGGTGGTGATATAATATT
>NW_017330004.1:0-208 GCF_000935625.1 Nanorana parkeri | reverse complement strand
CAAATTGTTGAGTGCGTTTGTCGTTTGTTTTGCTTTACATTGCAGAGGAGCCGCGGAGCGACCGGGGCGCTGCACATAAGACTCTCCGTGTCCTGAGTACAACGCGGCCCATTCAGCGCCACCTGGCAATGGGTTCCTTATCGCTGCTGCCGGACGCTCCGGGAAGGAGCGCGGGAGGGGCCCGGGCAGGCTGAGAGGAGCCATTGAT
>NW_017330003.1:0-208 GCF_000935625.1 Nanorana parkeri | reverse complement strand
GACAAATGTTCTGTCTGTAGATACCCCAACACGGCTACTTGTGGGCATCACACGGAACCAGAACCGCTGTCGGTGCCTTTAGAATGTCTCTGCCGGTATATTCTGGAATGTGTCACACAGACAACATTCAGCAATATATAAGACAGATGTTCCTTCTCCATTGAGGGGCACACATGGCCAGCAGCTCCCCGTACTTCCCTTATGAAGA
>NW_017330002.1:0-208 GCF_000935625.1 Nanorana parkeri | reverse complement strand
CCCTGAAACAGAGTGCTGCCCAGAATATGAATGTCGTAAGTAGTGTCATAGCGGCAGAGTAATTATGAGAAACCTTAGGAACTTTGTAGCAGACAAACTGAATGATAAACAGTATTTGCTACACTTAGAAACCAAAGCTTTAATTTTTCCAGTGCAGATTTCACAAATGACAACATAAATTCTGATTACAAATGATCATTATTAGTTA
>NW_017330001.1:0-208 GCF_000935625.1 Nanorana parkeri | reverse complement strand
ATTGATGGCATAACTGAATTAATGTGTGCCTTTTATATCTGAATGGAGTTCAGATTTAGGGCTATACCCAGAAGTGAAATAGTGCGCCATGTAACACCAAAATTCAGCATGAGTAGTTTATTTTCAAGGCTAGGGATGCAGATGGTAAATGTTATACTGTATATTAAAAGAGAGTGGGGCATAGATAGACAAATAACTAATTCTTTTT
>NW_017330000.1:0-208 GCF_000935625.1 Nanorana parkeri | reverse complement strand
TTTTTTTGATCAATTCCCCTCTTTGACTTTACTGTCACTTTAAAAAGCACGCAGACTGCAAGCACTGTCCTGCCCCCCACTTCCTGTTTCCTCATTTACATACACTGGCCTGAAGCTTCACATACTTTGTTACTTCTCTCATCTTCATTCAGTTGATTCACTACCGATCAGTCTAGTGATCTCACAGCTTCCTCCACAACCCCCCCCC
>NW_017329999.1:0-208 GCF_000935625.1 Nanorana parkeri | reverse complement strand
ATTCAACATGTTTGAAACAGCAACCACAGGTATGTTTATACGTAAGCACATGTGGACATTTAATGTTTTTTTTCTTTTGTTTTTGTGCATGTTATTACATGATTGCTTCTTTTTAGGGATGCACCGATACCAGTGTTGGTATTGGTGCCAATACTGAGCATTTTCATCAGTATGCCCCAATACTAAGCACCAATACCGACACTTAACT
>NW_017329998.1:0-208 GCF_000935625.1 Nanorana parkeri | reverse complement strand
AGAACATATAGGTATGGTGACAAAGGACATCCCTGGCGGGTGCCATTACGTATGTGGATGGGTTCTGATAGAAGACCATTGACCCGAACTCTGGCCGTGGGGCGATGGTATAGGGCTTTGATGTGTGAGAGAAAAGACGGAGGGGTGCCAATTTGTTCGAGGGTGTGGAAGAGGAAATCCCAATTTAGTCGATCAAAAGCCTTCTCCG
>NW_017329997.1:0-208 GCF_000935625.1 Nanorana parkeri | reverse complement strand
CTGAAGAGAGAAGCTGATTGGTTGCCACGGGCAACTGCTCCGGATTTGATCAATTCCCCCTCCATGTGTTTGAATATTCCTCATCTATGGAATGGAATACAATCAATAATCAATAATCAATACACACGGAGAGCGTTGGGGGTCTACGTGGTGAGTTTTGGTGCCGGAAGCTCGGGTAATAATAATAATAATATCCTTTGGTGTCGAT
>NW_017329996.1:0-208 GCF_000935625.1 Nanorana parkeri | reverse complement strand
CGCCTGTGACGATCCTGTACCTGCTGCCCGGCTCCTGGTCTCTGACGATCCCGTGTCTGCTGCCTGGGTCCTGGTCTCTGACGATCCCGTGCCTGCTGCCCAGCTATTCGCCTCTGCCGATCCGGTGCCTGATGCTGGTCTCTGACGATCCCGTGCCTGATGCCCGTCTCCTGGTTTCTGACGATCCCGTGCCTGATGCCCAGCTCCT
>NW_017329995.1:0-208 GCF_000935625.1 Nanorana parkeri | reverse complement strand
TTTTACTAAGGCAGCATCTCCACCAGCCCATGTACATCATTGTCGGAAACTTGGCCATCTCTGACCTGCTTTTCGACACGTTGACCTTGCCAAAGATCATTGCCAAGTACTGGTTCGGAGACGGCTCCTTTTCCTACACCGCATGCTTCCTACAAATGTTTTTTGTCCATTATCTGGGATCTCTGGATTCCTTAATTATCATGGTGAT
>NW_017329994.1:0-208 GCF_000935625.1 Nanorana parkeri | reverse complement strand
TTCCGTTCCTTGGAGAGGATGTCACCCGGCGGTCGGGTAAAGGCCCCACGTGATCAGGAAGGACCAAGCTGGAGAGGGTACCTGATGTCGCCGTCTCCCTCCCCATCCGGTATACACTGGAGTGTGGGAGATGCGGTGGATCTGCTGCCTCCGTTTGCCGTATGGCCGGGGATGCGTCCGGACCCCGCGGCCGCGTAGGCCCCGAATC
>NW_017329993.1:0-208 GCF_000935625.1 Nanorana parkeri | reverse complement strand
CCCGGTACTTATATGAATGGAGTCCAGGGTTTTGCTCCTGAACCTTCTGCATTTAATATATTTTCTCTAGGTTGGGAAGGATTTCTATCCATGATTTAAACAAAGTCCACTCTGTAGTCCAATTGACCTTGTAGGCTTGTGTGTAGGCTTGCAAGACTAAAATGTTTTATGTACAAAGGGTTATGGTAGGTTAGTGAGCAGCACTGTG
>NW_017329992.1:0-208 GCF_000935625.1 Nanorana parkeri | reverse complement strand
GTGCCCATCTAGCGGTCACAAGGGGATAAGGGCCTACTATTTCCCCCAGAATGGGGCATAGTTGGAGAATATGCCAATGCTTATTTAGTGTTTGTTTAAGAGTGGACCAGCCAGAGCCATATTGGGTGATCATACGAACCCTATGGTCTTTTTATGGTCTTTTTCATCTTTTTTGTCTTTGGTGCCTTTAAGGAGGTCTTCTCTAGTT
>NW_017329991.1:0-208 GCF_000935625.1 Nanorana parkeri | reverse complement strand
ATTCCAAAAAACACTTTCAGATTGCAAAAAACAGTATTAAAGAATATGGTACTTACACACCACTGGCGTGTTCAGCTCTGCATGAGCTTACTGCGCATGTGCATAGGTAAGTTCACACGCTTCTTATGCCTAGAAACACGAGCACGCCGATTTTCCACAATTTCTTTGTAACTGCAATAAACAAGCGCAACTGGCGCATTTTTTTTTT
>NW_017329990.1:0-208 GCF_000935625.1 Nanorana parkeri | reverse complement strand
GGTGGGCACCGCACTCAGATAAGAGTAAAAACTACCTAGGTGCACATAAGGCAATTAATTAAAACGGTCCACTGGAAGAAGCACTCATGGATTTTTTAATGAAGCAACATAAATAAATGTATTGGTCCGTGTTTCAGCAAAGCACTGCTTGTCTTTCTTTCTCTATGCAATAAAAAAAAAAACTTTGCTCTTTAATTTATCAGATCCT
>NW_017329989.1:0-208 GCF_000935625.1 Nanorana parkeri | reverse complement strand
TCTGACCGTTTTTCTGGATCCATCTCAGCAGGCTCCAGTGTATTGTCTATCAGTAACGTACAGCCTGCAGATGACGGAGATTATTACTGCTTTCTATGGACTGGTAGGGCGCACACAGTGCTACAAATTCATATGCAGTGACACATTAATATCAACTTCCTCTTTTTTTCCTCATACAGACTTACCTAATTAGGCAAAAATAATCAGC
>NW_017329988.1:0-208 GCF_000935625.1 Nanorana parkeri | reverse complement strand
GTCTCATCAGGGCACTAAAGGGGTCTCACCAGGGCTTTGAGAGGTCTCACCAAGGCTCTGCGGGACTAACAAGGATGGTTAGACCCCACAGGGCCCTGAGGAGACCCCACAGAACCCTGCTACCCTGGTGAGGCCCCCCTCAGCGCCTTGGTTTAACCAGGGCTTTATGTGGTCTCACCAGGGCCCTGAAGGGGTCTAACCAGGCTGT
>NW_017329987.1:0-208 GCF_000935625.1 Nanorana parkeri | reverse complement strand
TATCTGCATCTGGGTACCCCATTTCATAAAGGGGACACCCAGATGCCACTCCTCCTTGTGAATGAGAAAGAGATAGTTGTTACCTCTACTCATTCACCAAAAAGTACAGAATAAAAGTAAATAAACACACCACGCCTTGAAAAAGTCCTTTAATTGAACAAAAAACACAGACATTTATTAGTATTAAAAAAAAAAAACCCTAAAAAAT
>NW_017329986.1:0-208 GCF_000935625.1 Nanorana parkeri | reverse complement strand
TACTCACCTGTTATCAGGACACACGTCAGTGCTGCATCTTTCAGCTCAGTACTAATCCTGAAAAGTAATCCTAACTGTACTTACCAGTAACTTGAATTTCCCTCCATAGGGTAACATTGAGCACGACAGCATCACCCAGGAGCATGACAGGATCACCCAGGAGCAGCACAACATCATCCAGGAGCACGACAGCATCACCCAGGAGCAT
>NW_017329985.1:0-208 GCF_000935625.1 Nanorana parkeri | reverse complement strand
GTATCTTCCTCTCAGCCAGAGCCATGCATATTTCAGGCAAACAACTCCTGCTGGTGAGTAGTGTATTGAGATTTGGGCAGAACTTGGGGAAACCTCTGTCTATGAGAATTCCAAGCTTCTCCCATTTCAATGCAATGGTGTTTTGTTCTCCAGATGATTTCTACTACTTGTACAGTAAACTCTCTGTTATCCGGTATTCAACTAACCA
>NW_017329984.1:0-208 GCF_000935625.1 Nanorana parkeri | reverse complement strand
CGATACCATTGTCAGGGGCCCCGGCCGCTGGGGGAGGCCCGGAGCTCCAAGCCATAATTTTTTCTTATTGAATTATATTAACAGTTACATTTGCCTGGTCCCGGCCCCCCCGCGCTATTGGTATCTTCCTCTAAACTTAGTGCCTACAGGGGGCGGAGCTTAGTTTACCCGGGCAGAAGCGCGGAGGAAGAAGACGAGCATGTCTGCT
>NW_017329983.1:0-208 GCF_000935625.1 Nanorana parkeri | reverse complement strand
GGAAGAGGACTGGCAGACCCAACGCCACAACATAATCAGAAGACAAATTGCTGAGAGTCAACAGCTTGCGTGACAAGAGGTCACTGGACAACAGCTTAACACTTATCGAAGTAAGCAAGTCTTAGTTTCAACTGGGAAGAGAAGACGTCAAGCTGCAGGTCTGACAGGTCGAGTGGCAGTGAGAAAGCCATTGCTAAGATGGCAAAAT
>NW_017329982.1:0-208 GCF_000935625.1 Nanorana parkeri | reverse complement strand
AGAGAGAGGAGAGAAGAGGGAGGGGAGAGAAGAGAGAGAGGGGAGAGAGAGAGAAGAGAGAGAGAGGAGAGAAGAGAGAGAGAAGAGAAGAGAGAGAGGAGAGAAGAGAGAGAGAGGGGAGAAAGAGGAGAGAAGAGAGAGAGAGGAGAGAAGAGAGAGGAGAGAAGAGAGAGAGAGGGAGGGGAGAGAGAGGAGAGAAGAGAGGAGA
>NW_017329981.1:0-208 GCF_000935625.1 Nanorana parkeri | reverse complement strand
CCTCGGCTTATATTCGGGACGCCTTATACTCGAGTATATACAGTACTTTTAAGACCGCAAACTCCCAATGCTGTTCTCCTGGGAGGGAATATTATCAAAGGGCAGTCAGAAATTGAAATGTTACATACCTACAGTTTGCAAACACACTACTAAATGTATTCTCATGGATAAGTAGTTGAAAAAGATAACAATTAAACATATATGGGTA
>NW_017329980.1:0-208 GCF_000935625.1 Nanorana parkeri | reverse complement strand
GCAGCTACCACATTTAAGGATTGGTAAACTGCAATATATTACCTTTTTGTTTTTGGTTTAGATATGCTTTAAAGAACACTGTGATGAGTTTATTTTCAGGCTGCAGTCAGTAGACAATTCAAGTGGACTAATGAGGCCAGTGTACTGGGTATTTGTACTAGTTCTACTTTAAGGTATTGACTGTTTTGATCAATCCTTATGAAAAAAA
>NW_017329979.1:0-208 GCF_000935625.1 Nanorana parkeri | reverse complement strand
AGTGCGGACTCCAGGTGGTCAGTATGGGCTCCAGGTAGTCAGTATGGGCTTCATGTGGACTGTGCATGCACCATATGGTCAATGCAGGCTCCAAGTGGTCAGTGCGGGTTCAAGATGGTCAATATGAACTCTCAGGTGGTCAGTGCAGGCTCTAGGTGGTCATTAGAGGCTCTCAGGTGGTCAGTGCAGGCTCCAGGTGGTCAGTATG
>NW_017329978.1:0-208 GCF_000935625.1 Nanorana parkeri | reverse complement strand
TGAATCTACTTTTTCTTAACGGCATCAGTTGACTGAGTGTAGTTACACTACTTGACAGTATCCTGGTCGGGCTGACGGTTACAGCCTGCTTGAACTGCGCTGAGTTTATTTTCAGGCGGAAAGTTTCTGTGGTTTTTATTTTTTTTTATATACTGCTTGGACACCTAGCGGTACCATACACCCCCCCCAGGAGGCACTTGGTTGCTGG
>NW_017329977.1:0-208 GCF_000935625.1 Nanorana parkeri | reverse complement strand
TCACTCTGGTACTGAGCAGAGGGATGAGGATGATGGTACAGAAGTCACTCTGGTACTGAGCAGAGGAATGAGGATGATGGTACAGGAGTCACTCTGGTACTGAGCAGAGGGATGAGGATGATGGTACCGGGGTCACTCTGGTACTGAGCAGAGGGATGAGGATGATTGTATAGGGGTCACTCTAATACTGAGGAGAGGGATGAGGATG
>NW_017329976.1:0-208 GCF_000935625.1 Nanorana parkeri | reverse complement strand
AGGCCACAGTGAACACAGTGGGCCAGGAGGTGCCAGTCAAGTAGTGGAGCGCTCTGAAGTCACCTGGGGTGCCAAGTGCTTGGAAGCGCGCGTCCCCCAGTCCAGGTGGAAAAGCCGGGTTACCCAAAATCGGGGTCATAGGGGAGGGGGAGAGGGAGTGAGCTGCAAAGGCGGCTCTAGCCACCATGAGAGTAGGCATGATCGTGGG
>NW_017329975.1:0-208 GCF_000935625.1 Nanorana parkeri | reverse complement strand
TTTTTAGTTAAGAAGATAATTTGTAATTAATATTCATTTAAATAGTGCTGACATCTCCTCTGGTGCTGTATAAGGCGAAGGTACATGTCAAACTGAAAGTGAAGCCTTCAAAGGCATATCAGCAAGAATCTTCCCTACGGTTCTTCCAGGCCACCCACATTTTCCAAAAGAGCCCTTCTACAGATTATCTAGTGTGTGGTTGAGTTAA
>NW_017329974.1:0-208 GCF_000935625.1 Nanorana parkeri | reverse complement strand
TTATTTACTTTTTTATATATTTTTTTATCTTATTATTTATTTTTTTATCATTTTCTTATTTTTTAATAATTTGTTTCTTTTTTTTTTACTTTTTAATTACCTTTTTATTTAATTATTTAATATTATTATTACTTTTTATTTAAAAAAAAATGTAATCAATTAAAACATTTTTTTACCTAACTTTATTGCTATCACACAGGAGAAAACA
>NW_017329973.1:0-209 GCF_000935625.1 Nanorana parkeri | reverse complement strand
CGCACTGACAGGTGGAAAGGGTAGCCCCACCTGTAGGGGATATGGAGATCCCGGAGTAGGGAGGTCAGGGGTCGCAGCGCCCTGTGGCGGGCCATGGTGCGGGGTGATATTAGCTCCATCAAAGTCAAGCGAGCCACGCTCCCACGCCTTGGCCATGATTTCCTCCTTCAATTTATAGAAGTGGACGCGGCACAGCACGTCCCTGGGCT
>NW_017329972.1:0-209 GCF_000935625.1 Nanorana parkeri | reverse complement strand
TGTGTGATAGCAATAAAGTTAGGTGAAAAAAAAATTGATAACAAATAATAAAATAAAGAAATATTGAAAAAAAATAAAAGATAATATAAAAACATTTTTAAAATTAAAAAAATGAAAAAGTGATAAAAAAGTAAAATAATTATCAAATAAAAAAACTATAAAAAAACTAAAAAGTAAAAGATAATAAGATAAATAACAATTTAAAAAAA
>NW_017329971.1:0-209 GCF_000935625.1 Nanorana parkeri | reverse complement strand
CTGAACGGTCCTGAAAACATGCGGGTAAAGCCGTCTGTCACCTAATGTGTAATCTGTGGATCCATAGCTGATCTGTAAATAAATTATTAATGTATTTCAGGCTCTTCAGATGCCAACACCGGCAATGATTTGCTTCAATGTAGTCATATTGTGGCTGCAACAACACTACTCCTAGTACAGTAATGCAGCACAAGGTGAATATATGTTGC
>NW_017329970.1:0-209 GCF_000935625.1 Nanorana parkeri | reverse complement strand
GCTAGAAAACCAGCAAGGCTGGTTGGGGTGTATGTTAGCTAATTTGACCAGAGAAGAAGCAGGCATACAATTACCATTCCAGATATTCTCATGAAGACTTCTTAGGAGACACTACCAACAAAGGGGAATTAGCTCAAATGTTAGAGCGCTCGCTTAGCATGTGAGAGTTAGTGGGATCGATGCCCGCAATCTCCACTTGTTTACTTTCT
>NW_017329969.1:0-209 GCF_000935625.1 Nanorana parkeri | reverse complement strand
GGTGGAGAACCTAGCCAGGACTCCTCCCATTCACTTCTATGCCTAGCTTAGTTCACACTGAGAGCAGCAGTGGGCGGTCTTTATTCCCTGAGGGGGCGGAGACAAGACCAGTCACACTGCAGAAGGAGGGACAGCAGCAGTGACCGGTCTTTATTGCAGGAGGGGTCAGATCACACACAGGAAGTCATTGATCACACACAGGAACCCAT
>NW_017329968.1:0-209 GCF_000935625.1 Nanorana parkeri | reverse complement strand
AAAGGCAGTTGCGCCTCAGACTTTGTTTTTTCTGTTTTGCATTCATTGGCAGGGACCTGCTAGAATACTCTAGCTGGTGCTGACCAATGGGAAACAGTTGGGCAAAGCTATCTGTCACTGCCCAATTGTTTTTCTAAAAAAAAATATTTATTTTTATTTTCTTTAAAATATATACTGTATATATATATATATTTTTTTTTATTTTTTTT
>NW_017329967.1:0-209 GCF_000935625.1 Nanorana parkeri | reverse complement strand
GTCACTCATTCCCAGCGCAGTGATTTTTGATTATTACTGTAAAACATATTAAAGCTGAGTTTTTCCTAAGTAAAGGATAAAATGTACCAAAAACTTGTCGCACGCTGGCTCTAAGTAATGGAAAGAGTACATTTTACTTTCCCAATACTTATCCTTTAAATAACACTGCTATGGGGGCGTGTCCAAGATGGCGACCGGAGCACACGTGT
>NW_017329966.1:0-209 GCF_000935625.1 Nanorana parkeri | reverse complement strand
GTTAACAGCTGCCTATAGCCACCATGTTTGACCCCCACCCCCATCATATGTTGCAGAACAGATGACATTTTCCTGCATCTTTAGCTATTCAGTTAAGACACAAAAGTTATATTTTACAGCGATTATATATAAACACCAAAATACAAATAAAAAAAAGTTTTTATTTAGGAGTCTTATTTAAGCATTTGTAACTTTCATGTTAGAAGTTT
>NW_017329965.1:0-209 GCF_000935625.1 Nanorana parkeri | reverse complement strand
TGCCAGTAACGCACTTCCTGTTGGGGTGACAACGTTCACTCACTGTACTGTATGTATGGAGGAGCAGTGTTGTCCTCCCAGGATAGGACTACAGAACACCTCCCCCATCTCATTATCATAGAGGAAGGTGCTGTGTAGTCCTGATGACATTACAGAGTGCAGAGGATGACGCCGGGTTCTGGCGGATCAATAAGCTTTCTTATCGCTGA
>NW_017329964.1:0-209 GCF_000935625.1 Nanorana parkeri | reverse complement strand
CCAGCAATTCTCAGAGATAAGCACATCGTGCTACTCTTATAACATCCAAAGTAGATTATAAAAACCAGCAGAAGGAGTAAGTCGTACGTGTTTTGATCTTGTTCCCCTCACTTCGGATATCGAAACAGAAGAGTAAATGGTGCAGGCGTGACAACTAAATAAATGGGGAGGAGGGAGGCAGACAAACATCAAGTCAGGGCAACAAAAGG
>NW_017329963.1:0-209 GCF_000935625.1 Nanorana parkeri | reverse complement strand
GTCAGGTAATCAGGGTCATCTCAATCTCATGGATAAATAATGTGTTTTATCCCCTGAGTGTGACATGATCTCTTCCTTCTGCTGCATCTCTCTGGACTTTCACCAGATTAGGAAATCCGCAGAGAGGAAACACGCGATCTTCAGTGGCGTCATTTCATTTATCAGTAGCTAGGTGGGATGAATTCAGGAGGTGTTAAGAAAGTATAATA
>NW_017329962.1:0-209 GCF_000935625.1 Nanorana parkeri | reverse complement strand
CTACTTTTGTTCCCCATGGTCCCTGTGTGTGTTGTAAAGCATTCACCTCTCCAAGCTCACTCCAGTGATAGACTAGAATCTTATGTTTGGTTTACCAATTTGTATTAGGATTGTATTCCATCACTGGAGTGAGCTTGGAGCGGTGGAACCTTTACAACAAACAGGGACCATGGGGACCATGGGGAACAAAAGTAGCCACCCTCCAGAAG
>NW_017329961.1:0-209 GCF_000935625.1 Nanorana parkeri | reverse complement strand
AGAAGAGGACCTTTGCCACAGTAGAAGATGACCTCCACCACTGTAGAAGAGGACTTCCATCCTGCAGAGGGACAGACATAACCCACCTTAATAGTTCTTAATAGTTAATTGTCTCCTTATCCTTAGACTGCTTGAGGTGGTCCATGTCCACATCTCTTGCTCACATCTTTTCCCTATGGATCTCAGTTTAGCTTCCACATATTCATTTA
>NW_017329960.1:0-209 GCF_000935625.1 Nanorana parkeri | reverse complement strand
CTTCCTGCTGACAACATTTTACCACACAGGAAGTGAAGTATAAATCGGCAACAGGGACGTAAACTGAAATAAATAATCCACCCCGGGGTTCCGGCCGTCCCTGGCTCTACTAAAGGAAATCGTTTCTGTGTGTGAGTTCCTGTCTGGTAAAATGTGTTGCTCTCTTTGTCCCCCTCCTGTAATAAAGACCGGTCACTGCTGCTCTCTCT
>NW_017329959.1:0-209 GCF_000935625.1 Nanorana parkeri | reverse complement strand
GAGAGATAGAGGAAAAGGGAAAGATAGAGGGAAATAGAGAGATAGAGAGAAAGAGAGAGATAGAGGGAAAGGGAGAGATATAGAGAAAGGAATAGAGAGGGAAAGGGAAAGAGATAGATAAAAAAAATGAGATATAGAGGGAAAGGGATAGATAGAGAGTAAGGAAGAGGTAGAGGGAAAGAGAGAGAAAGAGGAAAAGGGAAAGATAG
>NW_017329958.1:0-209 GCF_000935625.1 Nanorana parkeri | reverse complement strand
TCAGGAAGGAATTTGTTTCCCCTGTTGGAGCAAATTAAACCGTGCTTTATAGGGAATTTTGTTTGTGCCTTCCTCTGGCTCAACACGGGGTAACTGTGGGCACAGCGTTCTGTTTAGGCTTTTCTTTTATTTATTTTTTTCTCCTCTTATCTCTATAGGTTGAACTCTATTGACATGTGTCTTTTTTCAACCTGACTAACTATGTAACT
>NW_017329957.1:0-209 GCF_000935625.1 Nanorana parkeri | reverse complement strand
TATAGATATAAATGGGGGTCAGAGACGTGTATATAGATATATGAGGGTCAGAGGTCAGAGCTGTGTATATAGATATATGAGGGTCAGAGGTCAGAGACGTGTATATAGATATAAATGAGGGTCAGAGCCGTGTATATAGATATATGAGGGTCAGAGGTCAGGGCCGTCTATATAGATATAAATGAGGGTCAGAGCCGTGTATATAGATA
>NW_017329956.1:0-209 GCF_000935625.1 Nanorana parkeri | reverse complement strand
TGTGCGGTATATTGCATTTTCTTGACTGCTGCACTGCCAGCATACAGGTCAGAGGTATCTAATGCATTGCACAGAGTGCATACAGACAAAAATCCTCCACAAGAAAAAACATTCTCCAATACCAATACTGGCCCTTCACATCTACTGCTCACCTCTGCAGCCCTCTCACCTGTTTTGGACTTGGTTCCAAATTTAGATCGGATCAAAAG
>NW_017329955.1:0-209 GCF_000935625.1 Nanorana parkeri | reverse complement strand
ACAGTTTCACTCCAATCCCTGTTGCCTCACGCTGTGCCTCTTGTAGTCGGCGCTAGGCAGGATCGGTGCATCGCATCTCGGTGCTCAGCTTGTGAGAAGCGCTCACAATTCTGCCCTGGTTAAATCATGATCCATAGTACATATACAGCACACACGTACCAGTACACTGTATTAGAGTTACAATTATCCCCTGCTAACATGAATAGGTT
>NW_017329954.1:0-209 GCF_000935625.1 Nanorana parkeri | reverse complement strand
GTTAGAAACAGGCCGTGCCAGCGTGCCAGTTCTTGGCTAATGTGGAGAAGCAGGGGGACATAATTAACTTCATATAGTCGTGCCGGGTCAGACGTGAGGAAAGTCCCTAAGTATTTAATGTGCGTCGAGGCCCAATTGAAGTGGAACCGTGCCTTGAGTAGGGATGTCGTCAACTCCGGCAAGGTAATGGCCATTGCCGCGTATTTAGA
>NW_017329953.1:0-209 GCF_000935625.1 Nanorana parkeri | reverse complement strand
TTTCCGACCACTCAGGAAGCCGGGAGCCGTGTAATGACTCACCGCCCAGCTTCCAGATTGGCCAGAAAGCCAGCTCCACCCTTCCTCATCACTTGGAGTCATTACACGCCCCTGACTTTCGATGAGTACCCGAAAAAAACGGTATCGGTGCACCCCTATATATACATATACATATACACTGAGTGGCCAGATTATTATATACACTGAGT
>NW_017329952.1:0-209 GCF_000935625.1 Nanorana parkeri | reverse complement strand
GATATAGCATGCAGTCATAATTGCCTCTCCCCAGTATGTGGAAGGCAGGTCTGCATCAATTAGCATGCTGCCCCCACTCTTACAACCCCGTTTTGCTCTGGGTTGCATGGCACAGTAGTTTGAAACATTATCACACGCTATCTGAGAATTGTCTGTGTGTTGCCACTTGCATTTTACCAAATTTGTTACTTACTTGAGCCAAAAACTGT
>NW_017329951.1:0-209 GCF_000935625.1 Nanorana parkeri | reverse complement strand
TCATCACATGACCAGCACCAGATCCGACTACCCCATCCTCCGGTTTCGCCACGTGCTCACCCACAGAGCTCCACACAGGTAAGCGGTTATCCTGCTCGCTCATACCTAGCTCTTGGTATGGGAGTGGGGGAGGGGCCATTGTAGGGATCAGAGCTGTAGCTAGCTTCTTTTGGGCCTGAGGCAAGAGCAGAAAATTGGTCCCCCCCCAT
>NW_017329950.1:0-209 GCF_000935625.1 Nanorana parkeri | reverse complement strand
CGTACACTGTACGTCGTCAGTCACGAAGGGGTTAATATTTGGAGAGTAGACATGTAAGATGCATTTAATTCCGAATTGAAATTCAGGCAAATATCGGCATATTCAGATGCTCAGATGCATTCAAATTTCCAAATTGAAAAAATGACGCAATCAAACGAGTAAGAATAATTTGTGGTGCATCTGAATTTTCATAAATTAATTTAAAGGTG
>NW_017329949.1:0-209 GCF_000935625.1 Nanorana parkeri | reverse complement strand
GGAGTGCTTCGTTTCCTCGCTGACACCCTGGGAATATTCTCCACACAGATTTCATATGCTGTTTACCTACGGAGGTTTTGTAAGTGCAATCATTTTAATACTTTTGAAATAAACGACCTTGCATCTGCACTTATATTCTGCTTTTTTCTAAGGTTTGCTTCCCCCCCATCTTCCTGGCTGATCTCTCCGGAGGGTCCCCCATCCAAAAC
>NW_017329948.1:0-209 GCF_000935625.1 Nanorana parkeri | reverse complement strand
CTTGCACAATTGGTGGCTGACTAAATACTTTTTTTGCCCCATTGTGTATATATATATACATATATACTGTATATATTGTATTATTATCTTTAGTAAGTTAACACTGGTCATATATTCTTCAATTGTAGCTAAAAAGATTACATCACTATTTCTTAGTTAATAATGGTCCTTGCATTAGTGTAGTTGTTACACATGATAATTTGTTTAAG
>NW_017329947.1:0-209 GCF_000935625.1 Nanorana parkeri | reverse complement strand
CGATCTGTTGCCCTGTGCCCTTCAATGAACGGGAGAGAAATACCTCCATCAAGCACTACAGAATTGACCCCGCTGTTCTTACCACAGTGGCCTTTGGCAAAACCGTGATTGCAGCAGGGTCTTCAGCTTAATACCGGCAGTATCATTTATTAAACTCTTTCAGTATGCATTCCCTCCCTGTTGTGATTTCTATATCCCATTGTGTGCTG
>NW_017329946.1:0-209 GCF_000935625.1 Nanorana parkeri | reverse complement strand
GAGGTGAGTGAAAAGCACCCCCTCATAGTTCTCCTTTAAAATTAATAAAAATCCCCCCAAAAAGAAAAGCTTAAAAGGTCTTTCTGTAAGTGTTTTATCCCTGAACCAATCTTCAACGTTCATCAAGTTCCTCCAGTCATAAAAAAAAAGAAAAAAGCATAAAAAACTGTCAAAATGTTCTGTACGCGAGCTATTTAAATGTTAATAGG
>NW_017329945.1:0-209 GCF_000935625.1 Nanorana parkeri | reverse complement strand
CCACAGTGCAGGAATACTTTAGCTGAGCAGAGGATGACACTTTGTAAAAGAGCCACAACTGGTCAAGAGGCATTTTTGAGATCTTCCCTGGGAGAGTCACCAGACTTGTTCCTGAGGTCCAAGCCATCTTGGCCTTCATGACACCCCCAGCAGAGAAAGGGCTCCTCTACCCCACCTGGGTCCACATCTGGCCTCCTGCAGACTTCAGG
>NW_017329944.1:0-209 GCF_000935625.1 Nanorana parkeri | reverse complement strand
TTGCAATTTTTTATGTTGCACAGTATTTGCGCAAATGTTTAGCAAATCAGTATTTTTAGGATAAAATAAACTAAATTTAAATTTAGTGCACAGAAACAGAATATAACGCCCAATTGGTAAAATATCAAAGATGGGGTCACACCGGGTAATTAGACACCAAACATGTCAAGCCTTAACCCCTTCATGACTGAGGCCTTTTTTTCATTTTT
>NW_017329943.1:0-209 GCF_000935625.1 Nanorana parkeri | reverse complement strand
CAAAACGCTTCACAATACGCCTGAAAAACATCGGTAAAAACGCGCGTGAGACACGCATACATAAAACGCCAAGGTGTGAACCCAGCCTTAGGGATTTGTATTTGTTTTAGGGATATGTTTTTTTATGTTGATAGGGCCATTTAAAAAAAAAAATTCAGTTGTTGTGACTTTGTTTATAACATGCATCTGCACATGATTGTATAATGGAA
>NW_017329942.1:0-209 GCF_000935625.1 Nanorana parkeri | reverse complement strand
CCAGTATTTTTAGGATAAAATATACTAAAATGAAATTTAGTACACGGAAACAGAATAAAATACCCAATTTTTTGGTATAATATAAAAGATGTGGTCACGTCGGGTCACATTGGGAAAGTAGATACCAAACATGTCAAGCCTTAAAATTGTGTTCGCTGGTGAAGCTGTAAAAAACATCAATACCCAAAATTTCCCATAGGGGACACTTT
>NW_017329941.1:0-209 GCF_000935625.1 Nanorana parkeri | reverse complement strand
TACTGTACATACAATTTTATTTTACAAAAAAATATTAAATATTATATAAAATCTAATTTTTATTCATTTATTTTACATGTATCTACTGTATATTGCAGCTTTTCAGTCCTTTGGATGTAGGGCTGCCACCAACTAATCGATTATGAGAATAGTTACCAACTATTGCAGAGTCACTAATAATGCAGAGTTAATCGAGGATATTGTAATTG
>NW_017329940.1:0-209 GCF_000935625.1 Nanorana parkeri | reverse complement strand
GTGGCAGATGTGATTGCAGCAGACCATAGATGGCCAGATACAGGAAACAATCTCGAATTGACAAAATTAGTGCAATCACATAAAAATCTTTGGAGTCAAGGTAAAAATGAAGCAGGATTGTTTAAAAATATTGAAGTTGATGTACAAGGCAAAGATCCACCACCACAGAAACAATACAAATTACCACCAGATTCCATGGAATCAGTATC
>NW_017329939.1:0-209 GCF_000935625.1 Nanorana parkeri | reverse complement strand
TAATGACCTGGCCTGGGGCAGGGCGGGGGTGGCCTGGGGGGTTGCCTCACCTGCCACTGACCTCCCCGCATGTCCCTGATTGTACGTTCATTACAGGAAGTTAGGAGCTCAATGGATTTCTAGCAGAAAAAATGTATTTTTCTGTCTTTGCTGCACTTTTTTTTTAAATTAATTTTATTAGAAGATTTATATACAATGGTAAAAAGCAA
>NW_017329938.1:0-209 GCF_000935625.1 Nanorana parkeri | reverse complement strand
CGAACCTCCGGCAGGCTACTCGCTGCTGTTCGTTCTATTCTAATAGATGGCGAACAGCAGTGAGTAAATAGCCGGATGCCGCTGAGCGGCATTCAGCTTGGCTGTTCAGCTCGGTCCCTCTGTGGGACCGAGCAGAACGGGAAAATAGTTAAAAAAGTACAAAAAAAGAAAATAGAAAATGATTGTGCGGAGCTAGCAGTGACAGCTAG
>NW_017329937.1:0-209 GCF_000935625.1 Nanorana parkeri | reverse complement strand
TGCCTTGTAGAATTGCTTTGTCATCCTAATACTTCTTCACACATTTTTTGTCCTCTGATTGGTGACATTGTGGAGTTGGCTTGCATTGTTCTGAAAATAGAATTAAAAGAAAGGAAAACACAATAAGTGTACAAAAATGACAGCTCCTGTCCCTTGGCCTTTGGATTACCACCTTTTGGTTTTGCGACATGGTTAAACCAGTGTGTTCT
>NW_017329936.1:0-209 GCF_000935625.1 Nanorana parkeri | reverse complement strand
AATGCACCTTCTGCACCAGAACGTGTAGTAGGTGCGATTGCGTTGTACAGTACATTAATGGCACAGGACTGTCCGATTAACGCACTGTACTAGCTCCATCCATGCGTGCATTGCTTATACAGCTTCCTTGCGCACCCTGTAGAGGTGCCGGGAACCAGAATATGACCACACTCTGGTCCAGGCACCTCTATAGGACACATGAGGGAGCT
>NW_017329935.1:0-209 GCF_000935625.1 Nanorana parkeri | reverse complement strand
CTCACTCAGAGGAAGCGACTCCTCCGGATCACTGAATAGAATCCATTCAGAAGAACGTTCCGTTCATGAACCCGAGATCTCTATTATCAGTCTGCCGGGTGGGATGCTGCTGCGCGGGTGGGATGCTGCTGTGAGGAATGATCGGAGCGATGATCCCTACCAGTGACTGCAGATGAGGATTGTAGAAGAGGAATGGGTCACCTGTTACT
>NW_017329934.1:0-209 GCF_000935625.1 Nanorana parkeri | reverse complement strand
GTGAGTGAGATATGGAAGGAAGATTCTTTCTTTGGTAGCCAATATTTGAATGGAATTAATCCTATACTGATCAAGAAATGCCTCAAAATTCCAAACAACTTCCCAGTCGGTGAACACATGGTGGCTCCCTCTTTGGGGAATTCAACAAACCTAGAGAAAGAACTCGAGGTGGGCATATCTAATTCGGAGGTCTGACTGTAATGTAAATT
>NW_017329933.1:0-209 GCF_000935625.1 Nanorana parkeri | reverse complement strand
TCCGGCAAGGACGGGAGCGGGATGGAGGGTCAGGAGAGGCATATCCAGGTGGTAGGAGACTCCATCATCAGGCGGACTGACAGGGTAATCTGTCATCGTAACCGTGAGCGTCGAACAGTGTGCTGCTTACCAGGGGCGTGAGTTCGACACATTGCGGAAGGAATTGATAGATTACTAGATTGGGTTGGGCACGACCCCGTTGTCATGGT
>NW_017329932.1:0-209 GCF_000935625.1 Nanorana parkeri | reverse complement strand
TGTCACCGCTAGCTCTGCCCAATTGTTTATGTTTTGCCAGCGTCTATCAAAATGCCATTATGCGGCGGGTGTTTGTCGCGAGCGGACAGGATGGCAGTTGTCCTTTTAAAAAAATTATTATTTCTATTTTTTATTTTAATTGTTTTATTTTTTATTTCGTCGAGTCATCGTGGACAACGCTGGGCGTCTTGATTGACCCTGGATTACGT
>NW_017329931.1:0-209 GCF_000935625.1 Nanorana parkeri | reverse complement strand
CAGTGCTCTCTAACACCAAGACCTCCCCTACAGAATGTACAAACCACCCCCAGTGCTCTCTAACACCAAAATCTCCCCTACAGAATGTACAGAACACCCCCAATGTTCTCTATTACCAAGACCTCCCCTACACAATGTACAGAACATCCCCAGTGTTCTCTGACACACAGACCTCCCCTACAGAATGTACAGAACACCCCCAGTGTTCT
>NW_017329930.1:0-209 GCF_000935625.1 Nanorana parkeri | reverse complement strand
TTGAATATTGGTACTACCGTAGCTTTACGCCAATCACTTGGCACCCTTCCAGTCATTAATGGGTCCTTAAAATTGAGGCATAATGGTCTCGCTATAACATGGTTGAGCTCTTTAAGTACCCTAGGATGCAGGTTATCTGGTCCTAATGATTTATTAGCATTACGTTTTTCAAGTCTTTGTTGAACCCCGGCTATTGTCAACCACTGCGG
>NW_017329929.1:0-209 GCF_000935625.1 Nanorana parkeri | reverse complement strand
AGGCTATAACGTGGGCCAGGCCCCTGAGACCGTGGCTGCCTGTCTCCCTCACCCCTCCCCCTCTGTTCCCTGTTCCCTACGCCTCCCCTCCCTTCACTTAGGCCTCCCCCCACATTCCTCTATCCATTCCTCCTGTCATCCCCACCCTTCCCTTTCCCAGTAGGAGAACCCCCTTCTCCCCCCCTATCCCGTGGAGGGTCTGCTCCCAC
>NW_017329928.1:0-209 GCF_000935625.1 Nanorana parkeri | reverse complement strand
CTTGTTGGTAAGCAGCCTGGGTTCCTAACCAATCAGGAAGCTTGGCGGCACATCATCACTCGCGTTCCGGCTTCCTGATCGGTCAGGAAGCCACGCTACCTAGAAGCTAAGTGGCGGGCCATGACCTGCCGCCTTGCTTCCTGATTGGCTAGATAGCCAGCTTCATCAGTTGCTAGGCAGCCTGGCTTCCTGACCAATCAGGAAGCTGG
>NW_017329927.1:0-209 GCF_000935625.1 Nanorana parkeri | reverse complement strand
GCTCTGCAGCCTGCAAAGCTCACCACAGATCTTGCACAGCCAGATCTAGAAGACAGAAGAGTCTCAGGGGTTCTCTGCAGGATCTGTGTGGGGATTTGCAGGTTCTGTGGTTCGGATTTGTGGTTCGGAAATGTAAAAAATTCATTTAAAAAAGCGTGGAGTCCCCTTCCCCAATTCATACCAGGCCCTTTAGGTCTGGTAGGAATTTT
>NW_017329926.1:0-209 GCF_000935625.1 Nanorana parkeri | reverse complement strand
GTATTCGGGAGTTCCCGAATGCTATGTAGCATTTGACAGCTTAGAGTGTCAAATGGGTGGAGCAAGCCGTGGCGTCACATCTAGCTCCGCCCATCTGTTTATTTTTGGGCTGAATATAATTTTTGCATCGAGTTTTCGTCGGTTTCAGATTTTGTACATTAAATTTTGTACATTAGAGGTGAGGAGATTAAGGGGGGATATGATTTCCA
>NW_017329925.1:0-209 GCF_000935625.1 Nanorana parkeri | reverse complement strand
GAGTGCGATGGGACAGGAGGATTAAGTTACAGACTGGAGAGGGTCTGAATATCTGTGGAATAAGATCTGTCAGAAAAACTGATTTTTTAATCTTTGCATGGGTGAATGAATATTCTTTACTTTGGGGATCGACAGCACAGGAGGTGCTGGCAAAGATACTGGACTAACCTATTCAGGTAAACAAAACGCGTGGAGCTGTCTAGCTACGG
>NW_017329924.1:0-209 GCF_000935625.1 Nanorana parkeri | reverse complement strand
AAAGTTAAGGGTGTCTTTGTCAATCAGTCCTTTTCCATAGGCTTGATAGATGATGGTAATATATTCTATGTTAAATTGCTCAATTTCTGTCACATTTACTATTTTGTACCAATCGGTGTTATCTAGAATTTTCTTACACATAGAGACATATTGTGGGTGGCTCATTATCACAATATTTCCCCCTTTATCTGAAGGTTTGATAACAGTCA
>NW_017329923.1:0-209 GCF_000935625.1 Nanorana parkeri | reverse complement strand
TGTCTGTAGAATAGTGAGGGGGCAGGGATATCCTATGTCCCAGCTTCCCTCCCTTGCTAGATCACCGCGGGCGAGTCTGGCGGGCGTGAAGCCCCCTGAAGCGCGAGGTCTCGCACTGGCCTCAGCCTGGGGGGGCCAGCACTTGCCGGCTGCCAGATAGCACCGGATCAGCGGCCGGCGGGCCCCCATCTCTGCGCCGGGAGTGTCAG
>NW_017329922.1:0-209 GCF_000935625.1 Nanorana parkeri | reverse complement strand
GCCCCCTGAGAGCTGCACAACCCCCCTGGGAGCCGCACAGCCCCCCTAAAAGCTGCACAGGTCCTCCCTGAGAGACGCAAAGCTCCCCTAGGAGCCACACAGGCCCCCCTGAAAACCCGCACCGCCAAGTGCAGTCCTCTATAGCTGATGGTCTTTTTCTGCATTATGATTATTATTATTACACAGGATTTATAGAGCGCCAACAGTGT
>NW_017329921.1:0-209 GCF_000935625.1 Nanorana parkeri | reverse complement strand
AAGGAGACTCCAGTTCCAGTGAAACAGTGCGCTCTATGGTCGGTAATGCAGTTTGCGTGATGTAGTGTGTCAGAGAGTCGGGGTCATTTCCGGCTAACCTGTCTTGGGGTGGGGCAGAAAGGTTGTATAGACCTGAGTAATATCTACGAAATTCACTTGCAATGCTCTGGGTGGAGTGAAGTTTAGAAGACTGACGGTCCAGGATATAA
>NW_017329920.1:0-209 GCF_000935625.1 Nanorana parkeri | reverse complement strand
GACCACAACAAAAAGACTGTGGAGCGAAATTTTAGAGATACTAAATTTAAATTAAAGAAGGCCTATGAACAAAAATCTAGGCTTTATTGGAACAAAATATATCTGGAGAGATATGTGGAATATGAGATGTGTCCCCAGGGACTGAGACCACAGATTTTTCCAAACATAAAAAATGTGTCTGAAGATTTCAAAAAACAGTGGGAATACAA
>NW_017329919.1:0-209 GCF_000935625.1 Nanorana parkeri | reverse complement strand
TGGACTAATGTCTTTATTCAACCTCAAATACTATGTTATTAGAGGTGCACCGAAATAGAAATTTAAAAAAACGAAACCGAAATTAAAAAAATTGTCAGGCTGAAGGTTTTTATTTTAATTTTTTTCAAAATGTTTTAATATTTTATTTTACTTTTTTATAAACTTTTTCATTTTTTTATATTTATTAATTCATTTTTTATTAAATATTT
>NW_017329918.1:0-209 GCF_000935625.1 Nanorana parkeri | reverse complement strand
GCCAGCTTTAAAGATCCACTGAGTTTCTTTTTTAGCTAATTTCCGTCACCAATTACCCCCCTCCAGTGTCTGGAGACTTTGTCTATTCCCCGAAAAGACAACAGACTGGGATCTTTGTGATGGAAATCCAATAAATGTTTTAGATACAGAATGGTCTTTATAACCCCGTTTGATATTATGTACGTGTTCCTTAATCCTAATCCCCAATT
>NW_017329917.1:0-209 GCF_000935625.1 Nanorana parkeri | reverse complement strand
TTTCACTGTTTGGGACTGGACTGTCTTCTGATTGATTATTTGATTGATTATTTGATGATTTTTTATATTAGTCTTGCAAACACTATTATATGTTATATATAAAAATATTAATTTCACTGATTTTGCACTATTTATGGTATTAAAATATGCACTGAGAGGTTCTTAGCACTGTACAGTTTTGCTAAGGATTACGTAAAGCTTTGGAGCTT
>NW_017329916.1:0-209 GCF_000935625.1 Nanorana parkeri | reverse complement strand
GCTCACTGACGTCACTGGTTGCCAGGAGCTGAGCGGGACACCGGCTAAAGCATTACTCTGGCTGGAAAGGGGGCGGCAGGCACACCTCCACCACATATGACCCACAGAGATGTCGCCTGAGGCAACCACGTTAGACTTCCTCATTTAAGGGATGGCCCCGGCTGCTGAAGACTGCTCTGTCCTTTGTGATCTTGTACTAGACAGGAAGT
>NW_017329915.1:0-209 GCF_000935625.1 Nanorana parkeri | reverse complement strand
TCCCATTTCGTCAGAAACCACAGTGGGGTGGGGGGTTGGATCAGTAGCTGGTTGCAGAAAGAGAGGGTGTGGCTTGGGGGTCCTTCTTGGGTGCAGATTTGCTCAAAGGTGGTGAGGGGTCTGTTTAGGTTGCACGTGTTGGGGGCTGATTGCAAGAAGTGGGACAGTTGCATGGCTGACCAAAAGTCAAGGGGCCCATAGGCCAGGTG
>NW_017329914.1:0-209 GCF_000935625.1 Nanorana parkeri | reverse complement strand
GACCCCACAGAGCACCGGTGAGACCCTATGGATCCCTGGTGCTGGTGAGACCCCCATCTCGCCCTGTGGAGACCCCACAGAGACTGGTTTAACCAGCGCACTAAAGGGGTCTCATCAGGACACTAAAGGGATCTCACCAGGGCTCTGAGGGGTCTCACCAGGGCTCTTTGGGACTAACAAGGCTGGTTAGACCCCACAGTGCCCTGATG
>NW_017329913.1:0-209 GCF_000935625.1 Nanorana parkeri | reverse complement strand
ATAGCACACATTATAGAAGGAGATTTGTCTTACTGGCTGGAAAACGATACTGGGATCTGGAGCTGGTTCTGGGACTATATGATCTACAATGTAAAAAATAACAATAGTTACATTATTCCAGTAACAGAGGGTGGAAGGAGAGAACACAATGACATTCAGTGCACTTCTTACACTATTTCATAAGACCAAATATAAAGTCCAGTGACCCC
>NW_017329912.1:0-209 GCF_000935625.1 Nanorana parkeri | reverse complement strand
TTCCTGTAAAATAACAGCATTTTTGTTGGCTGTTGACTATTTCAGACCATGCAAAGCACACGCTGGCTGCTAATATTGTCAGAGCACTTTAAATATATTGTTGCTGAACAAGTACACCTCTTCATGGAAATGGTATTGACTGATGGTGGTGACCTCTTTCAGCAATATGATGTGCCCTGCCACACTGCAAAAATGGTTCAAGAATGGTT
>NW_017329911.1:0-209 GCF_000935625.1 Nanorana parkeri | reverse complement strand
GCGGCGTTGATGAGGTGGCGTATCAGGGAGCGCTTGTACGCTTTTAGGGAGATGGTCGTGTGGTGCAGGAGGTAGAGAGCTGGATCACGTGGTAGTACAGCGTCCGTGAATTGTTGGGTGGTGGCATGGACTTGGTCCCAAAATGCTTGTAGGTCCGGACATGACCAGAATATGTGCAATATATCCGCCGATGGGGCGTTACATCGCCA
>NW_017329910.1:0-209 GCF_000935625.1 Nanorana parkeri | reverse complement strand
GGTGTCTGGCATTGTCTGTACCCCCCTGGGCGGAGTGTGACCCTGTCATATTGTGGGACAGCCAATGGAAGACACTGTAATGTATGTACAGTACAGCCGCCAATCACTGGGCTTTTCTCAGCCAGTGGTGCATGCTTGGACAGAGTACATATATTGGTGGGAGCTGCCAACTGTTTACTTAGCATCTTACTACTGGAGTGGACATCAGT
>NW_017329909.1:0-209 GCF_000935625.1 Nanorana parkeri | reverse complement strand
GAGTTGGATTCCGGGTGTCAGCCGAAAACGCCAAATGCTCACTGACTCTTATATTGCTTACACTCCCGTGCCATTATTTTCCCTTGGTCGCTACACTGCCTGATATGCCTGCTAACAGCCAGAATTTTTAACATACACTTATCGACTCCGCTGGTGGCACAGCTTGGGTAGCCCAGATAGCAAGGATAACTTGCCACAAACTTGTGTCA
>NW_017329908.1:0-209 GCF_000935625.1 Nanorana parkeri | reverse complement strand
CTGAGGGGTAGTGTATATATTGGTTGGTGTCTCACCGAGTGTTTTCTTTTGTGTTTTGTATTGTATTTTGTAAATTTTTGTTGTTGTGCGTATTACCAGGGCTGGCCTGACCTTGTCCACAGTGGCCTAGTGCGAGGTCTGTTGACTCCAGAGACCCTCCCTCTCTCTCCCCTTCTGCTGTCCATCTCGTCTCTCTTCTTTCGTCTTCC
>NW_017329907.1:0-209 GCF_000935625.1 Nanorana parkeri | reverse complement strand
CCCTTTTGTGAATAACCCTGTTGGATTCAGAGTTTTTGGCATCCGGAGCAAACCTTATTTTTGCTACATCATCGTTCCCCTCCCTCCAGCCAGCACTGTGTCTGCTGTATTAGGGGTGATGTGTCACATGATGGGGAATTTTGTAAAGGAAATAAGGTATCATTATAAATGTATTTGACCCATCATGTACTGCATATACATGTACATGT
>NW_017329906.1:0-209 GCF_000935625.1 Nanorana parkeri | reverse complement strand
ACCCAAATTATTCCAGCAAACTCTAGGGTAGTCAATAAGAGGGATTTGTTTTGTGTGGTATTTTCTAACAAACACACATGAGTGCAGTGTTGTGGGGAGGAGATTAGCTTAATTAAGTGGGGAAACCTCAGGTGCCACAGGCGAGGTTTATTGAATAGCATGTTCCTTCTCTGCAGTGGCGTAACCAGAGTTCTGGGCGCCCGGGGCAG
>NW_017329905.1:0-209 GCF_000935625.1 Nanorana parkeri | reverse complement strand
AAAGAACGAATGTTCTTTGTCTGCTCTACAGGCTCTAGGGTTGCGGTTCTCAACCAGTGGGTTGTGACCCCGTCGGGGGTCGAATTGCTATTTGCCAGGGGGTCGCCTAGCGGCTCCCAGAAAGGTTTACTCTGCTCGACTGAGCAGAGTAAACATTTCTCTGCTCTTTTTTTTTTTCTGACATCGGGCACGTTGGCCGCCATCAGTCA
>NW_017329904.1:0-209 GCF_000935625.1 Nanorana parkeri | reverse complement strand
GGCTACAAAAAGGCATGTGGTCTCATTCTACAAGTGGAAATGTGATGCTGAGTGCATTTCTAGTATGTTAACATGTATTTGTATATCTTTGCGGGGGCCTTTAAAGGGATAAGACATGGGGAAATATGCATATATTGCAGAAATGTGCTGCATAATTTTTTCTTTTTAATTCTGCCTTGACACACGCTTTTAGAAAGTGTGTTCATGAG
>NW_017329903.1:0-209 GCF_000935625.1 Nanorana parkeri | reverse complement strand
TCTAGTATTTTGTACCACTAACTTATCTATTCCATTATTTTATTTATTGACTTTATTTATGTTTATGCGACTCCTGGCGAGAGGTTTCTTAGAGCTGTACAGTTTTTGTTACAGATCACCTGAAAGATTTGTAGCGCTTTTGTTTTTTGTGTAGCAGCTTTCAAACCTATCGGGGTTATTCTATATCCATAAGCACAGATTTTATATTA
>NW_017329902.1:0-209 GCF_000935625.1 Nanorana parkeri | reverse complement strand
ATTGAGGATCTACAGCCGAGTGATACACAAATAAGCTACATATGTTAAATAGTCAAGATTCTTTTAGAGATTTAACTTCTGAACAAACAAGAAAAAAAAAATAGCACAGATTCCTCCATCAAGACTTACAAATGTTTGTAACGCCCATCACCTTTTGTGAAGTGCCTACCATGCATTTAGAGACATGTCAGGGCTGTAGACAGCCTGGC
>NW_017329901.1:0-209 GCF_000935625.1 Nanorana parkeri | reverse complement strand
TTACAACCCTCGCAAGACAAAAGTTGTAAAGTGTATGGCCAGCTTACTATAGAGCAGATATACTCACCTGATCCTCGGTCCAATTGGGCTGCTTGTCCACTTAGACCCCATTCACACTGAGCTACATAAAAAAAGGCTTTTTCAGCACTGATTTGAGCTGAGAGACATTGAGCTACAGTGCACATTTTGTTGCGCTATGTAGCGCTTCT
>NW_017329900.1:0-209 GCF_000935625.1 Nanorana parkeri | reverse complement strand
TCGGCACTGGTATCCGAACTGGTATCTGGACATCCCTAATTTAAATTGGCTGCCTTAAAGGGGAAGTAAAAGGCTTTCTTTACTCCCCCACCCATCTTTGCTGATTGATGAGTGGGACAATATTATTATACAGGATTTATATAGTGCCAATAATTTGCACAGTGCTTAACAATATAAGGAAGACATTACAGTTGCAATACAAATCAAGA
>NW_017329899.1:0-209 GCF_000935625.1 Nanorana parkeri | reverse complement strand
GGTGAGTGGAAATCACTCGCCTCATAGTTCTCCTTTAAGGCTTGACACGTTTGGTATCTTTTTGCTAGACATTACCCTCATCTTTTATATTTTGCCCCAAAATTTTTTCCTAAAAAAAATATCATTTTGATATTTACAAAACATATCTTGCGACATCTTTTTTTCTACTTTCAGAAAATGTATAATTGTTGTGGAAGGTGGGGGAGGTT
>NW_017329898.1:0-209 GCF_000935625.1 Nanorana parkeri | reverse complement strand
TATATACATGTATGGTAAATCAATACTCTCTGACATATCTAGACCAATAAATATGATCTTTTAAAACAATATTACTGAATAACTAATAATGATGAATTATCTCTGTATATATACTGAACAAGTCAATGATGAATATAAACGATTTAATATGTGTACTAAAAATGAAGTAATGTTGATGGACAAATAATTAATGTGAATAAGATATCCCA
>NW_017329897.1:0-209 GCF_000935625.1 Nanorana parkeri | reverse complement strand
CCCTTCTCTCCGCTGCCGTTCCCTCCTCATCCCCCCCTCCCCCTTCTCCCCCTCAGCCCCCTGCTAATCCCGCTCTCCTCCCCCCACCCTTCCCTCTACCCCCCCTCCCCGGACTCCACGGATGGTGACCTCAGTAACTGGAGAGCAATTCTCTTCACCTGACATGCCGGTGACAGTGGCCACCTCCCTAGTGTCCCTAAATGTTAAGG
>NW_017329896.1:0-209 GCF_000935625.1 Nanorana parkeri | reverse complement strand
GACGCTCAGCAGTTCTTTCCCATGGTGGTTAATATGGGGGTTCGAGCGGTCTCACCAGAGATGCGGGCAGTCTCTCCAGGGCTGTGGCGGTCTCTCCAGGTCTGCAGGCGGTCCCTCTGTTGTCAGTTCAGCGGGGGATCCGGGGAGAGAGGGGACTATCTCAATATTCATTGGACTAGGACCGACTGCTGCTGCTGTTGTACCGGGGT
>NW_017329895.1:0-209 GCF_000935625.1 Nanorana parkeri | reverse complement strand
GATGGGGTTGGGCACGACCCCCCTGTCATGGTGCACATCGGTGCAATGACAAAATGACAAAATAGGAGGAAATTGGAGTGTCCTAAAACAGGAGTTCAGAGACCTAGGTGCTAGGATGAAGGAAAGGACCTCCACGGTAGTTGAGGGAGCTTAACAAGTGGCTCCGGGGCTGGTTTCAGAAGGAAGGTTTTGGTTTCCTGGAGAACTGG
>NW_017329894.1:0-209 GCF_000935625.1 Nanorana parkeri | reverse complement strand
GGACTTTGTATTAAGCTCAGCCTGGTCTCATTATGTGGGTCCTGGTGTGATTGGCAGCTGTGATAATGGCAGAAGATGGTGGTATTAGCTGGTAATTAGTAGTGAATGGCAGTGCTGCCCTCTCCATTGCTCTTTTCACTCAGTCTGTTATTGCAGCGTGGCTCTTTTGTCCTTTCTTGCATCCCTCTTATAAATATATGTCCTTTATA
>NW_017329893.1:0-209 GCF_000935625.1 Nanorana parkeri | reverse complement strand
TAAAGTTGAGATATAAAGTGTGTGATTTGTGATCTGTTCTACCTATCTTATGATTAAGAAACCACTGCCAGACATCATTGCTAGGTCTGTGTTACCCAATGCAGAATCGCAGCCCCATCCTACTTTTCTATGTCCAGGCTGAGCAGAAATATTATATGTAGGAATGTCACGATACCACTTTTTCAAGACCAAGTACAAGTACTTTCCCT
>NW_017329892.1:0-209 GCF_000935625.1 Nanorana parkeri | reverse complement strand
GGTGCAGAGGTCAGTGATGTGACGCGCGGTGCAGAGGTCAGCGGTGTGACGCGCGGTGCAGAGGCCAGCGGTGTGACGCGCGGTGCAGAGGCCAGCGGTGTGAGGAAGAAAAAAAGGGACTTACTGTGCACTTAGCTGATGGTATTCAGGTGCCCTCTTTCTCGTGGTGGGTGGTACAGAGATCCTCCATGTACTGAGATAAAACTTTC
>NW_017329891.1:0-209 GCF_000935625.1 Nanorana parkeri | reverse complement strand
TATCAGATACAGGGCTAAGAAACCCCCTTATGTGATAGCAATATACTGTAAGTGACAGGTTCTCTTTATGGAGACATCAGGGGTCTCCAAGACCCTTAATGTCACCTAGGACCCTCCTGAAGAAGCTGATGAAGCACAAAGGGGTGTATAGAACCTGCTGAAGCAAACATGACATTTATAAAGAAAAAATGACATTTAAATTGCCGGTA
>NW_017329890.1:0-209 GCF_000935625.1 Nanorana parkeri | reverse complement strand
CTCACTCCGGTGTGCGCGGCGATACCCGACATGTGTAACGCAATCGTCGTTTTCTTACGTAGGCGCACCCGACGCGTGTTTACATTATGACATGCTTGTTTGAGGGGGACTTTAATTGTTTTTAAATTATTTTTATATTTATTTAATTTGATATTATTTTTAAAACAGTTTTTTTTTAAACTTTAATTGCTATCACATAGGGGAGCTTA
>NW_017329889.1:0-209 GCF_000935625.1 Nanorana parkeri | reverse complement strand
ACTAACCCACCCTGTAACCCTAACACTACCCCACCATTTATGCCCTTCTTGTAATCCTAAGAATAACCTACCCTGTAACCCTAGGACTAACCCACCCTGTAACCCTAAGATTAACCTTCCCTGTAACCATTACACTAATCTACCTTATAACCCTGAGACTAACCCTTCCTGTAACCCTAACACCCACCCACCCTATAATACTAGCACTA
>NW_017329888.1:0-209 GCF_000935625.1 Nanorana parkeri | reverse complement strand
AGCCCCCACTGACCACCAGGCAAACAAAATCCGGGGACATTTTATCCCATATCCACGCTTCACACGCCGCACCTCCTCCCCGCCTCACGCTTGCCACTGCCAGACCCGCCCGCATCCCCGCTCCACACGTCGCACCTCCTCCCTGCCTCACCCTTGCCGCTGCCAGACCCACCAGCCCGTATCCACGCTTCACACGCCGTACCTCCTCC
>NW_017329887.1:0-209 GCF_000935625.1 Nanorana parkeri | reverse complement strand
CTTAGCCATACTCCGCCCGTTGGAGACGTTTGCAGAGGGGTTTCTGTTCAGATATCTAATGGGATGCTATGGGATGCTAAGAAGCCACAGATAGAAGTACCATATGATACAGAGGAAGATGGACAAATGAGAAATGTAGTAAATTTAAACGAAGTTCAATTGAACGAATCCATGAAGATGACTATAAGGAACCAAAGAGAACAACAACA
>NW_017329886.1:0-209 GCF_000935625.1 Nanorana parkeri | reverse complement strand
GTGTAGAGACTTTTTTTGTATTTGTTATATAGGATTTGTTGATGGAGCACAGATATGTGAAGAGATTTTATTTTTAAATGTTTGTTATATTATTTAAGGACCTTTGCATATTGTGCTGATAAAGTAATCATTCTCTTGTATAGTTGTTAGTAATTAGGGTGTAAATCAATAAATATTTCACAAATGTTATTCATAGCAATGTTTGCTTT
>NW_017329885.1:0-209 GCF_000935625.1 Nanorana parkeri | reverse complement strand
TTTGCGGC
Source organism: Nanorana parkeri (assembly GCF_000935625.1). Classification (NCBI taxonomy): domain Eukaryota; kingdom Metazoa; phylum Chordata; class Amphibia; order Anura; family Dicroglossidae; genus Nanorana; species Nanorana parkeri. The sequence goes on along the minus strand of NW_017329885.1, from coordinate 201 downwards.
GATATGTAACATGTGTGGCACAATAGGCGCAATAGGCGTTTTCGCACTTAGGCGCAACCGACGCATATGTGCGTGTGTATGTGTATTGTTTTCTTTTTTAAGCTTTATTTTTTTTTTTATGATTCTTTAATTTTTGTACTATTTTTTTTTACACACAACCTTATTGCTATTACATGGGGGGATAGGAAGCCCCCTATGTGA
>NW_017329884.1:0-209 GCF_000935625.1 Nanorana parkeri | reverse complement strand
CCCCCCCTTGTGAATGAGTAAGGGGTACCCATTCACTAAAGAGTTAAATGCAATTGTAAATAAAAAGTCCAGACTTTTGATCCTTTATTTGAAAAAAAACCCCAAAAGACATGTTTATAAAGTCATTTATTTTAAAAAAAAAAAAGCCACAAAAATTGATCCACCAATGTAATCCAGGATCAATCACGACTTCCAGCGTTGTCCACGAC
>NW_017329883.1:0-209 GCF_000935625.1 Nanorana parkeri | reverse complement strand
TTATAAAAAAATAAAAAAGTAAACAATAAGATTTAAAAAAATTAAAAAAAATAAAAAAAGTGATAAAAAAGTAAAAAATAAAGAAACAATACAAAAAATTAAAGCTAACCCTGCCGCCCTGCCAGCTGGTTGCCATTCTCCATTGATGGGAGGGTTGGCTGGGAGGGCGGCGCATTGCGGAACCTGGCCTTGGGGCAGCAGGGAGAGTA
>NW_017329882.1:0-209 GCF_000935625.1 Nanorana parkeri | reverse complement strand
TGCTGGGATATGATGCTTCTCAGGAAATCTGCTATTTGGCTCACATGATCGCAGTGACGAGAAGTCACTGCAATCAGTGATACATTGGGGCTGATTTACGAAGCCCAACTCGCGCAGGTTGCGCGCACGCTTTTACACGCCAAACCATACTTACGAAAGTTTCGCGCTCATGATTGCAGAGTTTCGCGCAGGGATGGCGCGTATTTATG
>NW_017329881.1:0-209 GCF_000935625.1 Nanorana parkeri | reverse complement strand
GCTATTGCACCCGCCCACTGCTGCTGTCAATCAGCAAAGGATGTCCTGAAGGAGAACTTCAGCAGTGCAATAGCCTGCCTGCTATTGGCTATTGCAAATTGAAACAGCCAATAGCAGCCTAGATATTCATTCCCATGCTGTCTGTTTTTTTTGGTTTATTTTTTTACTCTGACAGCGGCCGGTTAAAATAAAAATAAAAAAAACATATA
>NW_017329880.1:0-209 GCF_000935625.1 Nanorana parkeri | reverse complement strand
TGTAACACTGTATTGGCCGCTGTGGGTTTACGAAAGGTATTGGTAGTTAATTTACCCCCTTCCACTCTAATCTTAAGGTCTAGAAATTAGATCTCATGGGTGTCTATTGTGAACGTTAAATGAATATTTCTATCGTTTTTGTTTAGATCCATTATGAATTCCATCAACTGGTCCTTTGAACCGGACCAGATTAGTAGGATATCGTCTAT
>NW_017329879.1:0-209 GCF_000935625.1 Nanorana parkeri | reverse complement strand
AATGTGTGGTGACTCGAATTTGCTGATACACCCTCATGCTGTCCGTTTGGATCCGGGCGACCCTACTGTCCCTCCATCCTTACTGCCTACAGCCCGCAGATTCCGATTGCTGTTAGCGGAATATGGCCTGGCTGATGCCTGGAGGGAACTGCACCCGGCGAAGGAACTTTTTACTTTCTATTCTAATCCACACAACACGTTTTCTCGTA
>NW_017329878.1:0-209 GCF_000935625.1 Nanorana parkeri | reverse complement strand
CATAGGTTCGACTCGAACGCGAAGCTCATCCCTAGTCAGCACTGATTCAGAGACGATTTGAGGATCTACAGCTGAGTGATACACAAATAAGTTGCATTTTGGTTTATAGTTAAGGTATTTGAATGTATTTTTAAGATTTAAAATCTGAGTTTAGAGTCACTAAAATTTAATTAAATATGGTTAAAATGTATTAAATATGATTTAAAAAT
>NW_017329877.1:0-209 GCF_000935625.1 Nanorana parkeri | reverse complement strand
CATCTGATCCATGAAATTGTCCCACAACAGGTTTAGGAAACCGCCCGCCTTTATAGAATGAGACGTTCCATTTGACTAATAAATGTCTGGATCATTGAAGTCACCCATTATAACAAGATGTCCCTGCTTCCCAGATATTTCTATTTGGCTGTGTAGGTGAGCCTCCTCCCTTTCCCTTATGTTGGGGGGTTTATAACACACACCCACAC
>NW_017329876.1:0-209 GCF_000935625.1 Nanorana parkeri | reverse complement strand
TCACAGGAGGCTGGGCCGGCGGTGCGGGGGAGGAGTCAGCTTTCAGAGGAGATTGAGCTCTCCTCCCCCGCACCGCCGGCCCAGCCTCCTGTGACAGTGAGTCAGGATAGAGAGTGGGTACAAACAATCAGTGATCCCTGAGTGTAAATAATTGAGTACATAGTATGTTTTATTGTGTCCTCAATTATGAATGAATAGGAAGTGATCTA
>NW_017329875.1:0-209 GCF_000935625.1 Nanorana parkeri | reverse complement strand
CTCCTTGCAGCAGTAGCTGACCGATAGGGACCAAATTCTGTCTTTATCTCTGAGAAGACCTCAGACCAGGTATTTATGCCCATATTACGTAGGGAAATAAAGAAGTACCTGTGCTTTGGCTCAAACACCCATGACATGAATTCAGTTTTCTGTTTGTCATATTTTAAATTCAGGGTCATCATCGCCTCCTCATAAGTTTCTATATGATT
>NW_017329874.1:0-209 GCF_000935625.1 Nanorana parkeri | reverse complement strand
TGTTCAGTGAGTAAGAGGTTAAGAGCTTGGCGGGCTGACTCTAGGTTAGTTCTGTGATTTGGGGAAGGATCAGATGCAAAGGCCTGTGAGCATGAATGGAAGTCAGTCTCAAGTTGGGTTAATTTACGCAACCGTTCCTTTTTGAGCATCGAGGACAATTGAATAATTCGTCCCCTGAGGACCGGTTTGTGTGCTTCCCAAAGGGTGAC
>NW_017329873.1:0-209 GCF_000935625.1 Nanorana parkeri | reverse complement strand
TTTTTGTTACTAGTTAGGGAACTTGAATGTATTTTTAAGATGTAACTCCTAAGTTTGTTGTCACTTTAACTATACAAATATAATATGTACAAGGGAATACAAACACATTAAAACACGTATTAAATTGCAATATATCTTACAAAAATACAACAAACTTGTCCCTTTTTGACACACCAAAAGTTGCCTACCTTTTTACACAGTACAGTAAT
>NW_017329872.1:0-209 GCF_000935625.1 Nanorana parkeri | reverse complement strand
AGCCCACCTGATATACCAAACAGCCCACCTGAGAGTGACCTCTATGGGGGGCTCTGCAGGGTCTCAGATGGGCTGCACACCTCTTACCTGTCAGCGCTTCCCGCCTCCGTGGTAGCCGGGCCCCGCTTCCTCTTCCCTCCCCGGGCCCCGCCTCCTATTCTATCGACGGGCCCCACCTGCTCTTAGGTCGCTGGCCATTGATGTAAGAG
>NW_017329871.1:0-209 GCF_000935625.1 Nanorana parkeri | reverse complement strand
TGGCCCATGACTCAGACCTCTCCTTTGTTCCAGCACTGCAGCCCCCATCAGTCTGAGGCATTGGATACTTTCAGGGGTGTTGGATGCTTCTTTCCCCCCACTGCACATTGGCACCTTTTTCCATCCCCTGTGTTACTGTTGAGTCCTATAGAACATGGGGTTTGGAGAATGAAACCATAGTGTTTGGAGAGAGACACATGCTGCTGGCA
>NW_017329870.1:0-209 GCF_000935625.1 Nanorana parkeri | reverse complement strand
TTAGCGGGGGTCGTGATGGTGCCCCCCCTCAGTCCTGCGCCGGGGCAAGTGCCCCCCCTGCTCCCCCGGTTGTTACACCACTGCTACAGACAGAGTAGTACAGTCAATCCTGTAAGGCCCCATTCACACTGAACGACATGAAAATCGCGCGACTTTGAGCGACGTGTCGCGCGACGAGCGATATTGAGCGACGTGTCGCGCGACTTCTT
>NW_017329869.1:0-209 GCF_000935625.1 Nanorana parkeri | reverse complement strand
ATCTATTATGCATGTTGACTGGCAAATTGTTTGTTATGATAACACGCTGCTTTAAACTGATGTAATGTTTCTACTGACAATGGCATGGCAGGACACTTTGCCCTTACCCGCCCGCACCCTTGTGATGATCGTGTCACATCCCCCTGCCTCCCACCCCACCTCAAACCATACCATCATCGCCACTTAGCTATTAACCCTACATCTCTATG
>NW_017329868.1:0-209 GCF_000935625.1 Nanorana parkeri | reverse complement strand
GATTCCCCTAGTGCAACAAAACTATTTAGTGCTTGTCTTAATAAGAAAACATCACATGAATGTTTGAAATGCGCTGCATGACACTCCCGGATCTTGGCGCTGTAGACAAGCATCCTCAAGCTACACTTAGACAATTGTTTCAAATTGTGCACCATCTTAACCTAAACATACATCTTCTGGGAGGACCATTATCTTGCAATGTAAGCTGT
>NW_017329867.1:0-209 GCF_000935625.1 Nanorana parkeri | reverse complement strand
GCATATAGATAAGGGCTATAGGGGGTTGCCTCAGTTGGTCAGGTTTTAGGTTCAGCATTGTTATGTGCCCGAAAAATGAGGCCAGCTGCCTACCTGAGTATACTGAATAACCAGATTTTTCCATCAATGGATTTTTTTCTACCCTGATAGTTCGGGCATATTCCAAAATGACCTTAACCCCATTGAGAATCTTTGGGATGTGCTGGAGA
>NW_017329866.1:0-209 GCF_000935625.1 Nanorana parkeri | reverse complement strand
TTAGTCTCCGGTGCTTGCCGTGTCGGTTGGCTGTGTACCGGACATGTAACATTTGTCCTGACGTGTCATCCTATGTACTGGATTCTGTGTGTGAGGCGGCGTGCTCGCGTGTCACATGTCATGTACATGGATCTGCAACATTCTAACAACACAGAGGAGATTTCTGGGATCAAAGTGTGTAAATCGTTTCTTTTGTATCGGACTTGTTT
>NW_017329865.1:0-209 GCF_000935625.1 Nanorana parkeri | reverse complement strand
GGGTCTTGGGAGGAGTTATGCAAATATCACAAAGCCTTGATAAGCGGACTGTTTGCATACAGACCACCCCAGGTAACACCCACATGTGAGGCCGAGCCTCCATGATTGAAAAAAACTCCAGTGAATGAAAGGGGGTGGGGCCAGGGACAGGTTGGCGAGGAAAGAGCTAGATGATGCCGGACGTCCTCCAGCCAGGAAATGAGGCGGAG
>NW_017329864.1:0-209 GCF_000935625.1 Nanorana parkeri | reverse complement strand
GCGTAATAAATCCCAGGTTTATTAGATCAAAAAACATATAATTAAATAAAAAAAGAGCTCAAATTGAGTTTGTATTAAAAGCATTAAACTTAAGCATGACTCCTTAGACTGGAACAATGACGTGAGAATAGGCCCGCCCCATAGGGGCTATGAGCAAATTTTTCATTTTTCTTGCTTGATTGGATATCTGACCTGGGGGACTTCTATGG
>NW_017329863.1:0-209 GCF_000935625.1 Nanorana parkeri | reverse complement strand
CAATGCGATTCGCGTTCTTCTCTTTTATTTCCAGGCGTTCGGTGACATTCTGAACTTGGTGCCGCTGGCGGAGAGCGTCGTGAAGCTGAACGCGGTGTGTATGCAATGTTACCGCGAAGCCCCGTACACCAAGAGACTGGGGGAGGAGAAAGAGGTGAGCCCCAAAAATCTAAATGTGGTGTAAGAAGTTTTTTTATTCTACTTAATTT
>NW_017329862.1:0-209 GCF_000935625.1 Nanorana parkeri | reverse complement strand
GTTAGAACCAAACACGGGGGTGTTCGGCTCATCACTAGTTGGGAGCTTTGTTAGATTCGGGACCCCACTAGACAGAGGAGCCTTAATGGGGGAGTTTGGCTTCTACATAGATTTGCTTAAAAATATTTGCAACTAACGCCTTTGCTTTTAGCCCTTTCATTACTAGTGACTTAACCCTTTCGCTGCCAAGGACGTACGACGTACGGAGC
>NW_017329861.1:0-209 GCF_000935625.1 Nanorana parkeri | reverse complement strand
AGGGGCCGGGACGGCCCAAGAGAGACCCCTTAGGGAGACCCCCAACGCAAGGCCCCCGGGGAGGACCCTTATCACAACTCCGAGTACCCCCAATAAATATACCATCCCATCTATCCTCTATTGGAGACACCCAGGTAAACTACCCCCCAAACCCCCGTGAGCAGCATTCCACCGTAGAAAGGACCGTCAGAAGCTGCTCATCATACCTC
>NW_017329860.1:0-209 GCF_000935625.1 Nanorana parkeri | reverse complement strand
TGCTACTACTGTTTGGGGACATGCAATGTAAATGCAATACTGATTTTATTAATATAACCACATAGTGCAAATATTTTTCTATACTACTTAATAGACCAGCAAAAAAATCGTTTAGTTTCGTTTTGAAACAAAAAAAATAAATTAGTTTAGTTTAGTTTTGAAACAAACCAAAAAAATTTTGTTTAGTTTAGTTTCGTTTTTCGGGTCCG
>NW_017329859.1:0-209 GCF_000935625.1 Nanorana parkeri | reverse complement strand
AGGGGAGCTCATGGTGGATAATAGGCAACTTTGAGAAAAAAACGCAGCATAAGACAAGTTTCAGGCACAAAAACCCCTGAACCCCCATAAGGAATACTAAACTCACCCTGACAGAGCAGGCACTGGATCCTAAGGGCCAAAAAACGAACCGCTGTGGCAAATCAGGAACAGAAAACAACAGCACTGCCAAACAGGAATGAAATGCCGTT
>NW_017329858.1:0-209 GCF_000935625.1 Nanorana parkeri | reverse complement strand
CGGGGACATTTTTAAATGTCCCCGGGAACATAAAATAACACATTTAAAAAGAAAAAATACTCACCTGATCCACCGCCAAGTCTCCCACGCTGTCAGAAGCTTGCGCACGCTGGGTGCAGCTTCTGAGAAGATAGGCTATTAGCGTAACGGGTGCTTTGCAAAATGCGAAGCCAGCTTCCTCGCTACACTAATAGCGTATCTTCCCAGAA
>NW_017329857.1:0-209 GCF_000935625.1 Nanorana parkeri | reverse complement strand
GTGGGGAAAAAAAAAAAAAGTAGATATTAATGGATATGGATTAATGCAGACACCAAATATAACACATGGGGTACAGACAGCTTTAGGGGGTGTTACAAAAGTAACTTATAAATAGTGACAACCTCATTAGAACAATGCAAGAGCGCCGGAACAGAAGGAGTCCGCCGGAAGGTACCGATCGTTCCGCACAGCCGGGGGGCGGCCATTAT
>NW_017329856.1:0-209 GCF_000935625.1 Nanorana parkeri | reverse complement strand
CATAGCAATAAAGTTAAGTGAAGAAAAAAAAATAAAGTTACAAAAAAAATATTAAAATTTTTTTTTTTAAAGTCCCCTGCCCCCACATACACACTCAATCATGTGTCAGGTACGCCTACGTGCAAAAATGACTATTGCGCCCATCACACTGCACATGTTACACATCATGTGAACGTTGGAGCGTGAGCAATAATTCTATGGCCATCAAT
>NW_017329855.1:0-209 GCF_000935625.1 Nanorana parkeri | reverse complement strand
GTGCCCCTAGCTTCTCCTGTTGTAACAAGTCCCGTAAGAAAATGTGTTGTAGTTGCAATCACTGTGGGTATCTGGAGAACATTATAGGTAGGGGTACCCCGTGTTGTATCCCCTGTAACGGTGAAGAATATGTGCCCTGATCCAAAAAACAAAAGCCAGAGGGAAACTAAACATAAACAGGAACAAAAACTGTTAAGTAGCATCAACAT
>NW_017329854.1:0-209 GCF_000935625.1 Nanorana parkeri | reverse complement strand
TCATGTCTGTTTAAATAGGATAGTGTGCATGCTAATGAGCGCGCACCTGTAGACTAACGAGCGTGTTTCTGCGTGCTCACGTAGTGCGCTATTGCGCATAAACGTTCCCATACATGCGCGTTTACGTGCTAAAGTGCGTTTTCCAGGAACTTTGGGCAATGGATTGCGTACTTGTGTGCGTGCACGTTTTTGAGCAGGAGTCCATCTGC
>NW_017329853.1:0-209 GCF_000935625.1 Nanorana parkeri | reverse complement strand
GTTATAAGTCTCCATGGCGATGTGATCAACGCTTACCTGAAAAGATCTAATCAGGAACCCCGATGTGAGGAAAAAGAACAGTGTGGAATAAACAGAGCCGCTCGCAGGCGGGGGACTGATTTACAGAACGCAAACAGCAACTGCACCATGTGATCGCCTGTAAGAGAACCCCCCCCCGCGCTATGCCGGAGGAAAGGTTCACACCACAG
>NW_017329852.1:0-209 GCF_000935625.1 Nanorana parkeri | reverse complement strand
AGCAAGCCCTTAGGGCTTTTTCATACCAATTGCGGTGCGTTGCAGAGCGGTAGCTGCTGGAACGCACCACAGTCACTCAGAAAACTCTCCCCTGCGTTCTGGGGCGGGAGGGGGTGTGGCAATGCATTGAAGTCAATGGCACCTCAGCCCCGCCCGCAGTCCAATCGAACGTGTGGCAAAACATTGCCTGCATTCCGTTCCACTGCAAA
>NW_017329851.1:0-209 GCF_000935625.1 Nanorana parkeri | reverse complement strand
TTCCCAGCCAATCAGCATGGAGCCGGCTGTTCGGCCAGCTCCATGCTCATTGGCCGGGAAGCAGCCAATCAACATGGAGTCACTCTCTGGCCAATCAGGAAGCCGGGAGACGAGTCATTACTCGCCACCTGGCTTTCTGATTGCCCGGAAAGCCGGTTCCATGTTCCCCTATGGCAGTGCTCCCCAACCTTTTTATCGCCGCGGACCGG
>NW_017329850.1:0-209 GCF_000935625.1 Nanorana parkeri | reverse complement strand
ACAAGGAAGGAAAACTATTCTAAGGTGAATAGACGGAGCACCATTGATGAAAGTGAAAACATTTTAACTAGTGAAAAAATGAAAGAAACTAAGTGCATACCATCAAATGCTGCTTGCGGAAGTCAGAAGTTTCCAGTTAAATCCAAGGCCGTGTGTAGCGTTCCTACCTCTTCTCCAGCTTCCGGCAATACGAGCAGCTCCGTCGGAGT
>NW_017329849.1:0-209 GCF_000935625.1 Nanorana parkeri | reverse complement strand
GGTGTTGCGGGGTCTGCGTTCCCACAGGGGGGCTAGGCGTCGGTCCTTCGGGGGAGAGGAGGTAGAAGTTGACGGGGGTGCTTCTTCGGAGATCGTCGGGAGCGACAGTTGCAGCTGTTCCAGGAGGGGCCCTGCTTCTTCAGGGGAGGAGAAGGAGTATGACCTGCTGTCGTGGGTGAAGGTGGCCTTCAACGGGAACCCCCATTTAT
>NW_017329848.1:0-209 GCF_000935625.1 Nanorana parkeri | reverse complement strand
AACTCTCCAGGATCCACCATACGGGTATAGGGAACATCACTGGACACTGGCAGTGGAAACTGAACGATTCCCTACTCCAGGAACCTGGGTTTACCAGCTACCTGGAACGGAGAATGCCACACCGGATATCCCCTCATACACTATATGGGAGGCACACAAGGCTACTGCCAGGGGCCTACTCATAGCCCAAGGCACCAGAACTAAGAGAC
>NW_017329847.1:0-209 GCF_000935625.1 Nanorana parkeri | reverse complement strand
CGCTGCCCTCTTCAGGCCTTCCCGGCCAATGTCAGGGCTCCTCTTTGGGGACAATGGGGGCCCCGCCCCTGGCGTCTCTGCACTTCTGGCAGTAATAGATGTCGGGAACGTTACTCTTGCGGATCTTGGCGCAGGAGAGGTGGACCCACGTGCCGCAAATGTTACACTCGATCATCGGCCGCCCCGCAAACGGCTTCTCACAGTAACAG
>NW_017329846.1:0-210 GCF_000935625.1 Nanorana parkeri | reverse complement strand
GGTCACACACCTTCTCCACAGAGTGGAAGATACAGAGAGCCTGATTGGACAGACACGCCGTGGCTATAGTAACCCTGCAGAACCAGTTCCAATCCGCAGCCAGAATGCAGAGGGACCTAGCATATCGTATGGAGGACCAAGTCAATCGGGGACGCCATAACAACCTACGGGTGAGAGGCCTCCCTGAGGCAATAACGGATGCAGATCTGG
>NW_017329845.1:0-210 GCF_000935625.1 Nanorana parkeri | reverse complement strand
GCTGCATCTAACTGCACCGGAACGCATCAAAACGCACCAGAACACATACAAAAAAAAACAGAATTGATTGTGACATCCAGGGAGAAAAAACGCATCTGAACGCATCGAAACGGATCACAATGCAACTGCGCAGTTGTGATGCAGTTTCTGGTGTGAACTAACCCTGAGTGTTAGTTCACACCAGATGCAGTTGTGATGCAGTCCGTTCAG
>NW_017329844.1:0-210 GCF_000935625.1 Nanorana parkeri | reverse complement strand
CTATAGTTTGAGAACTGAGCGATCACAAACCACTGATCACTCAGCTCAAGGCTTTTCCCTGCAAAGAGCGGTGACTGCCACTCACTACTCCCTGCAGAAAGTCCTCCCTCCCCTTTCTCTGTTTCTTTAGTGCTCATTAGAGGGACAGACAGGAGAGGGTGGGCACAGTTTGCTCTGGCTCTAGAGAGGCAGAGCCAGCTGTCAATCAGG
>NW_017329843.1:0-210 GCF_000935625.1 Nanorana parkeri | reverse complement strand
CGCCTCTTTGGTGACCTCCCTTTCCCATCTTTCCCCTCCTCATGTCTAGACGACTTGGACTCGGACATAACTGAAGCAGAGGTCTTAGATGCCATCGCCACCCTTAAATCAGCAAAATCCCCGGGCCCAGATGGCTTTTCCAATCTTTACTATAAAAAATTTAAGGACGTCCTAGCCCCCCACTTGGTACGCCTCTTCAATGTCATGAAG
>NW_017329842.1:0-210 GCF_000935625.1 Nanorana parkeri | reverse complement strand
GTTTGAACCCCCCTATCCCCCCCCTTATCTACGCCCCTGATCACAACTAGAGCATGGTCAGACCAAGACACCTCCCTAATTTTTACTGATCTAATACCCCCCAACATTCGAGGGGGGACAAAAATATGGTGTATATGTGAGTAAGTAGAGCGAGCATGAGAAAAATGGCTGTAATCCCTAGTGGAGGGATTACACTCACGCCATGCATCT
>NW_017329841.1:0-210 GCF_000935625.1 Nanorana parkeri | reverse complement strand
GATAATCTGGGAAGGTAAGCCATGTAGTCTGAGGATGTGACCGATGAAGGCATGTGCAGTCTCCTTCGAGGTAGGTAGTTTTGGCAGTGGAGAGAAGTGAGCCATTTTAGTCAGATGGTCAATGGTGACCATGATGGTGTTGCAACCACCAGACCTGGGTAGATCAACAATGAAGTCGAGGGATATGACTTCCCAAGGTCGGTTGGGTAT
>NW_017329840.1:0-210 GCF_000935625.1 Nanorana parkeri | reverse complement strand
CATCTACCGCATGTTCTGGTGTGGGAGGTGCAGTGAATTGCCAGTCATTAAAATGACACCCCAAACGCATGTCTCACCAACAGTTCTATCACCCGCATTGGAACGTGCGGTACTGGAATTGGGACTGCAATGCCGTGCATTCCACTGCAGTGCAACTTGGGTCACAACGTAATGACCAAGGACAAACCTGGGTCCTGAGATTACACAGGT
>NW_017329839.1:0-210 GCF_000935625.1 Nanorana parkeri | reverse complement strand
TAGGACTACAAATCCCAGCAATACATTATACATACTCTGTTTTTTTTCCCGGGGTGGCGCCCTGATGTCTCCAGGTTCTCGGGTGGACTCTGCGGGCTCTGGTGGATTTAAGGTGGGCTATGCAAGCTCTCAGGTGGCTCTGCTGACTTTCAGGTGGGCTATGGGCATGCTTAGGTGGGCTATGCGCACTCTCAGGTGGGCTATGCAGGC
>NW_017329838.1:0-210 GCF_000935625.1 Nanorana parkeri | reverse complement strand
CCTGCCGCTCTGCTCACCGCTCTCCATCCTGAAGACGTTGGCGGTCAGCGAGGAGAGGACGGAGCCGGAGCTGGAAGGACGCAGCATGGAGAGAGGTAGGTGCGGGGGTGGGGGGCAGGACGGACAGGCTGCAGTCAAATCACAAGTTATCTCGGCGGCATCGCCGAAAATCACTTGTAAAGAAACAAGTGGTTTCCCCTATTCTTCATT
>NW_017329837.1:0-210 GCF_000935625.1 Nanorana parkeri | reverse complement strand
CCGACTTATCCCTCCATGCGGGAGTCACATCCGACCCCGGTTTCCCAGAGTCTCACCCGGTGGGAAATGCGTGCCACCCAGGTATAGCCGGTAGGCGGCAATAACTGAACCCCCCACCCCTTACATACAATGAGTCCCCATCACCTCATACCAGATTGTTCAGAGCAGTCTTCCATCTCATCAGCAAGGGTGAGAGGGGACCTTCTAATG
>NW_017329836.1:0-210 GCF_000935625.1 Nanorana parkeri | reverse complement strand
TATATTAGAGGTGCACCGAAATGAACATTTTAAAACCGAAATGCAAAAAAATGTCGGGCCGAGACCGACCAAAAATGTTTTTTTTTCTAATTTTTGCAAATGTTTTAAGTTATTTTATTTTTATTTATTTTTTATAAACTTTAACTTTTTTATATTTTATTTTAATTTGTTTAATTAAATATTTTTATTTTTTACTTTACTTTTAGGGGC
>NW_017329835.1:0-210 GCF_000935625.1 Nanorana parkeri | reverse complement strand
GCCCGCAACTTCCCCAAAAGGTCACCGCTGCCGCCCCTCTGTGCTCTGCCTTGTGGGAAATCTGGGCCTGCCCACACACTGACCTGTAAAGTTATTGATACAATTTTGGTGGCTCTGAAATTAACTGGGTCAGAAAATCTGCTGGAGAACTGTTACAGTGGTTGGCGATTAGCATTAACCCCTTCATGACTGAGGCCCTTTTTTCATTTT
>NW_017329834.1:0-210 GCF_000935625.1 Nanorana parkeri | reverse complement strand
TTATCTATAGCAGACCCTTTTAATCAATGAAGTTCTGCTATCAATGAAGTTCAGTATGACTTCATTGTTTTTCTTTGTAAGGCTGGAACCATCATTTATTTTCTTCTATTAAAGAAGTTTTATAGTAATCCTGAATTTCTGGAAGGCCCATGCCTCCTACATGTTTAGGTTTCTTTAGCACATCTTAACTTGGAATTAATACATAAGTAT
>NW_017329833.1:0-210 GCF_000935625.1 Nanorana parkeri | reverse complement strand
TAAATATATGCCCATTCAGTACAGTCTCAGGCCAATAGCTTATATGTACAGGCCCGGATTCCCCACAAGGCCAGCGAGGCCAGGCCTCGGGGCGGCAGGGCACAGAGGGGCGGCAACGGTGTGGAATCCCCCAATGCCCGGAACATAAAGTGCCGGGCGGTAAGTTGCCTTCTACGTTTAGTCCTGCTTTGGGAAGGCAGGACTAAATGT
>NW_017329832.1:0-210 GCF_000935625.1 Nanorana parkeri | reverse complement strand
TGCTTAAATTCGGCCGCGATCTCTGCGGACAGCACTGCCCTACGACCCGAGGAGGTGACCACGTGTGAGATATGTGTCTGTCCGTGGGAGCCCCTGAGAGCGTTGGCTAACAGTCGCCCCGGTTTGTCCCCATACTCATAAAAAGTCCTCCTGCCCTTGAGCAATCTACTCTTGACCCTCTGAAAGATCAGAGTGTTCAATTCGGTTCGA
>NW_017329831.1:0-210 GCF_000935625.1 Nanorana parkeri | reverse complement strand
TTCACACCATTTTCTGGACCAGATCTGGAATGCAGTGCATTTAGTTTTGCCATGTTTTTACAGCGATTATGCCACGTTTGGACTTTTTTTTATTTTATTTTTTTAGCTTAAAATGGTCTCACAGGTGCGTTCCAGTGCGTGTGCACGCATTATTGATGTTTTTTGTGCATTCCATTGCATTCCAGACCAGACAAAATAGGACATGCAGTA
>NW_017329830.1:0-210 GCF_000935625.1 Nanorana parkeri | reverse complement strand
AGCCTGGTGGCAGCAGGTCCAGTGGTTGCTACTGAAGACAATTATTAGTAACTACTACCTCAAGCAATGCTGTGTCAGGTGTTCAACCTGCTGTGCATGAAGACAGTAACCACACTCTGCGAAGACATGGAGTCTAAATCTGCCTGGGTGATCCTAACCCTCCTCTTCGCTCCCTGAAGTTCTTCAATAAAAGTTTCAAGCATCATAACT
>NW_017329829.1:0-210 GCF_000935625.1 Nanorana parkeri | reverse complement strand
TGCCGGCCCAGTGTGGGATGCCACTGGGATGTATCTCATGATTTATGCTAATGTGCCTTTGCTTAAAAATTAAAGTAATTCCTCTTTTTGGGTGTAGTATGCTGGCTACCATACTGCCACTGTCTCTGAGCAATTAACTGTGCAGTCCCAAACAGTAAGAAACACCTTAAAAAGATGACAAAACAAATAAAGCGAAAGATAAATCGTGTA
>NW_017329828.1:0-210 GCF_000935625.1 Nanorana parkeri | reverse complement strand
GCATAAACGTCATGCGGAGGCAACCATAGAAGCACAGCTACTCCAAGCGAGAGAACAGCTCCGTACTCTATGCAATAATAGAGCTAAATCTGCACTACTCAAATGTCGCCGAACCTTTTATGAGTACGGCAACCAGTGTGGCAAATACCTGGCGAGGGCCGTCCGTAAGCAACATACACGAACATTCATTTCCTCGATCACTTTAAACTC
>NW_017329827.1:0-210 GCF_000935625.1 Nanorana parkeri | reverse complement strand
CTGTACGATGTATAGAACCTGCTGCAGCAAAACTGAAATTTGTAAAGAAGAAAAAAAAAAGCGTGCGGCTCCCCCTCCCAAACAATACCAGACCCTTTAGGTCTGGTAGGAATTTTAGGAGGGACCCCATGTAAAATAAAAAAAACAAATAAAAAAAAGTGTATGGGGCCCTCCCTTAACCAGTTGACATCCGCGGTGTTAAACCCCCTT
>NW_017329826.1:0-210 GCF_000935625.1 Nanorana parkeri | reverse complement strand
GTCCCCCAGGGCAGTACCCGGACCCCTATACATGTCCCCCAAGGCCTTCAAAATGGGGACATTTGATTTTTTGAAGGGGGGACGTTCGGTCCATCACTGGCAGTGACCACACTTGTAGAATGACGGGGTGTATATGAGGAGGATACAATAAGTATTTCAATGACTAGGCATCGGCCATTTTATGGTTTCCTTTTGATCTCTTGATAAATG
>NW_017329825.1:0-210 GCF_000935625.1 Nanorana parkeri | reverse complement strand
TACAGACGATCGAGGAAACGTATGAGCGCTCAGCCCTGTCAGTGTCAAACTGAGAGTCAGTTTGACAGCGGCAGGGCTGAGAGCTCACAACGTTACCTGACTGCGAGCGAGGCGATGTGCTGTTCCGACAGGGCAAACAAGGGGCCCTTATTATTCATAGGGGCGTTGAGCCCCTATGAATAATAGGGGCCCGACGCTGAAGTGCTGTCC
>NW_017329824.1:0-210 GCF_000935625.1 Nanorana parkeri | reverse complement strand
GTGATTTCCCCCCTGATGCCTATCATATCTTCCCCGGCATTCGCCCCAGGGAGGGATTCCACCGTCTTCCAGTGTTGGAAAACGAAGGGTATATCCATTCTCAAGGACCTGTTGTCATCCCAGGGAATATGCAAATCTTTCAGGGACTTACAAACCTCTTATGGGATCTCGGGAAAACATTTCTTACAATACGCACAAGTGAGTCACTTT
>NW_017329823.1:0-210 GCF_000935625.1 Nanorana parkeri | reverse complement strand
CCTAAGGGTATCGTGGGGAGGGGTGGAAAAATGTACCTTCACCTGTGTAGGCAAAAATCCTTGCACCAGCCCTGTTGGCCCGGCCTGGCTTGGCCCACTATTCCCAATGGCCTGCTCCAAGAGCTTGCGTGACGTGTGGACCACCAATTGGCTCTTAGAGCCCGGAGAAGAAGTTGGGGAAGCAGATCTCTGCTTCCTCAGCTTCTTTGG
>NW_017329822.1:0-210 GCF_000935625.1 Nanorana parkeri | reverse complement strand
TGACCGGTCTTGTCTCTGCCCCCTCCTGTAGTTTTCTGTAGGCAGCCTGTATTGGGTGGGGCCTGCAGAGTCCCTCCCACAGCTTTGTTCCGGACATAGGCTATGTACAGGACAGTGATGATATCACATTTGCTTTTACGGTAATATCTAGGTCTGCAAAGCAATTTGTTGCACACAAAGTGGATTTATATCCTTTCTGGCTATTAAGGA
>NW_017329821.1:0-210 GCF_000935625.1 Nanorana parkeri | reverse complement strand
TGTGGAATAAAACATTTTTAGGTGTGTGTTTGTTCCTTTGTATATAAACAGAGAAATTGCAGAGGGGGAAAATATTTAATGTTCCCCTGTGGATTTCTACCGCAGCTGAGTGCTTGACATTGGCCCCGTGCTTGTTAAATGCAAAGGTACCATTTTCTACCAGCTTACTTTGATTGCTAGGAATGCATGCTATAAAGTACTGGTTTAGCA
>NW_017329820.1:0-210 GCF_000935625.1 Nanorana parkeri | reverse complement strand
CCTGTCTGTGGGGTCTTTTGCCTCCCCTCACTGGGGGTGTCTCCCTGGTCCGCCCCAGGTACTTAGTGGTCTATATTTGGTTGGTCCCTACTAAAAGATGTCTGCCTGTGGGCGAACATCAATAGGCCAACTAAATGGCCAGTTTTGACTCCCCAAACCTCTGGCTGCTGGGGTTCAGTGTTGGAATTGGTGTGAGAAGGGGGTTCAGTG
>NW_017329819.1:0-210 GCF_000935625.1 Nanorana parkeri | reverse complement strand
ATGTGAAGGGGGCTCCTAATGTGAGAGAGGGGAACTCTGATTTTAAAGGGCAGACTCTGATATGAAAGGGGGGCTCTGATGTAAAAAGGAGGGGGCTCTGATGTGAGAGAGGGGATCTCTGATGTAAAGTGGGGCTCCAACGTATAGAGGGGCTCTGATGTAAAAAGGAGGGGGGTCTAATGTGAAGGGGGCTCCTAATGTGAGAGAGGG
>NW_017329818.1:0-210 GCF_000935625.1 Nanorana parkeri | reverse complement strand
TCACCTTTTGTTGGCATCATGATTGACGGATCTACAGATCGAACCTACACTGAACATGCAAACATTTATGTCCGTTATGTTTTGGAAGGAGACGTCAAAGAAGATTTTGTGCGTACATTTGCGCTAGAAAATGCTATAGCCCAAGGTTATTTCAAAGGATTGACTGCCTTTTTGGATAATTTGCATCTTAATTACAGAGGCTCTTCATGG
>NW_017329817.1:0-210 GCF_000935625.1 Nanorana parkeri | reverse complement strand
GCAGCGGAGTATTCTCCAGTTCCTATGGCACCCGCGTAAGGCTCGAGTGGCCCGGGCCACCTTATATAAACATAAAAGGGATGGGGGGATAGGACTACCCAATATAATGCTATACTATCGAGCCTCTCAGCTCTTACCATTGATCACCATACATCAGCGTAGGTCCCCACCGTTATGGATTATGTTGGAAATCCCAAATTGCTCTCCATT
>NW_017329816.1:0-210 GCF_000935625.1 Nanorana parkeri | reverse complement strand
AGCGCTGAACACTGAAAAATGGCCTGGCCAGGAAGGTGGTGAAACACTGCGGTCTTCAAGTGGTTAAGTATTGTATTACCCTATTTACTGCGTTCCATTCACGCTGACAGAGTGCTGCTACTTTTCTAGCCAGTATGCCCGCTGCTGCCACTATTTCTGGACTTGTCACAGTACCAATATCTAGTAGCTTTCCAATTGCTCTGCTGTACT
>NW_017329815.1:0-210 GCF_000935625.1 Nanorana parkeri | reverse complement strand
TTTATTTATTTCATTATATCAAGCAGTCATTGTGAATTAATTTCACTATTATTGCTTGATAATTTAATTCATTCATTGTTGGTTACTATTAGGCTCCTTTAAACTTATGAACAGCCAATAATAACCTTAGTGACACTGATCCTGCAGTATTTCAGGATCAGATGTCACTAAATATCGTTCCTGCCTAACTAACTTGCTAACTTTTTATGA
>NW_017329814.1:0-210 GCF_000935625.1 Nanorana parkeri | reverse complement strand
GTATTGTATACATGTGTTTTGTTAGCTGGCTATGTTGAAGTCTGCCCCACTTCCTGTCTGCCCCACTTCCTGGTTTGCTGTGCGAGATATCACTTCCTATCTGACATCAATTCCTGTTGGGGAGCTAAAAAAATAAACAAATACTTGTGCTCGGGCTCTCTAAGCATGAATCTCGCAAGCAAGCAACACGTGTCCTAACTCTACATGACT
>NW_017329813.1:0-210 GCF_000935625.1 Nanorana parkeri | reverse complement strand
CTAGCTGGGCTGGATTGCTGCAGCCCCCCTGTCATGTGCTCTTCGTTAGTATAGGAGTGAGTGTCCCCGCCTGTCACGCGGGAGACTGGGGTTCGATTCCCCGACGGGGAGTTAGTAAACTTTATCTCAAGCAGGAATCATTAGGTCACTGGTTCCATTCTGGCCTCATGGAAGTTTTCATCTTCTACACAATCCAGAAGGATTTTCTCC
>NW_017329812.1:0-210 GCF_000935625.1 Nanorana parkeri | reverse complement strand
GGGAAGATTCAGCTGGCTGCCGACTGCCGAGGAGCCCGCTTTGGGCGGGCAGTACTTTCACAGAACTGACAGACCGCCACTGTATTAGCGGCGGCGGCCTCCCCTTTAAAGGGGAATCAGCGGCGCCTATGCCTAACATGCCTCTGCCTCTAGGAGTCATGCCTGTAAATGTCAGTCTTGCAGTGCCTCATGGGACTTGTAGTTCTACAA
>NW_017329811.1:0-210 GCF_000935625.1 Nanorana parkeri | reverse complement strand
AGCAACGCAGAAGTCAGTGGTGTAATGCAGAGTACAGAAGTGCAACACAGAGTGCAGAGATCAGCGGTGTGATGCAGAGCACAGCAGTGTGACGCAGAGGGCAGCGGTGTGCTGCAGAGTGCAGCGCTGTGCCGCAGAGTGCAACACTGTGACGCACAGTGCTGAGGTAAGCGGTGTGATGCAGAGGTCAGCAGTGTGATCTACAGTGCA
>NW_017329810.1:0-210 GCF_000935625.1 Nanorana parkeri | reverse complement strand
GGGGTCCGTTTTTGATTTTCTAATATTGATATGAATAGCTGTATCCCCAATAATGATATCTTGGAACCTTAGACCAGCACCGCCTTTTTTACCTTGAGGAACTAATTCAGAAATTCTAAGTGCTGCAAAAAACATTAAAACAAAAGCGGTTCGGAACAACCAGGATTCGTAACGTGAGAAACAAACTGCTTCAGTACAAGCACAAATTTT
>NW_017329809.1:0-210 GCF_000935625.1 Nanorana parkeri | reverse complement strand
AACTTTGTGGGAGGAGTTTGAGGACGGCCCCTTCCTGTTCCAACATGACTGCGCAGTCTGCAATAGACACCCTCGGTCCGGAGCTGTCCCCTGCAGTACCTCTTCTTCACCACAAGTTGTCATCTCACTGACCCCCAATGTAAGGAACCGTGTGGGGCATTTATCAAATCCGGAGCAGCTGTGCATGGCAACCAATCAGCATCCACCTTT
>NW_017329808.1:0-210 GCF_000935625.1 Nanorana parkeri | reverse complement strand
GGTCACGGTGACTATTGTATGATAAGATCGGCTGGGTTCGGCGATCGGCGGGACGGAGCTCCGGGAGACACGGTTAAGTCATCTGGCGCCGGAACCGGAAGTCTTTCCACTTTAACTATTAATAAAATGTATGTATCTTATTTGTGTATCACTCACCTGTAGATCTTTAAACTAGGGATGCACCGATATATATCGGCGCCGAAACATATC
>NW_017329807.1:0-210 GCF_000935625.1 Nanorana parkeri | reverse complement strand
TTCAATGTCACACATTGGCTCTAACTATGGGGATGAGTGTATGTTGCTCACCCCATAGTTCTACTTTTAAGCACTTCATAAGAAATGCATTTTAATTAGGTATGTAAAACAAGATAATTATTTTTTTTTCGACAGTGTGTGTATATATATATATCACATTCACATCACTATCACATTCTCAAACAATTCATCCCCACACAGCTAACTCCT
>NW_017329806.1:0-210 GCF_000935625.1 Nanorana parkeri | reverse complement strand
CAAACCAACTGGCCCCTAGCCGCAACTCACCGGCTCAGGGATGACATAAAAGCTAACCTCAGAGACCTCCTACCCTCACTCTTCGACCTCTCTCTGCAGGACCCTCTAGCTCCTTAGACAGCGTACCAACGATGTGTCCAACAGGAGGCATGACACATCTACAGACCTACTCGGACCACCCTAACAGACTCCTCCTGGCTAATCTCAACT
>NW_017329805.1:0-210 GCF_000935625.1 Nanorana parkeri | reverse complement strand
TGCAGAAGGAGTTCGACTCAGCCGATCCAACGGCTGAGCGGCATTCGGCTCGGCTATGCTGCTTGGTACCTCTGTGGTACTGAGCAGAATTTAAAAAACAGTCAAAAAAGTGAAGAAACAAAAATAGAAAACGATTTGGCTGAGCTAGCAGTGACAGCTAGCTCCGCCATACTATTTTCTATTGGCTGGGACAAGCTGTCATTACAATGA
>NW_017329804.1:0-210 GCF_000935625.1 Nanorana parkeri | reverse complement strand
CGCGATATTGCGCAAATGATTGCATTGGACCGAGTGCAATCGTGCAACATCTGCGGCAAAAAAGGGTCATGCAGTAGTGACGCGCAACAGCATTTGCATCGGAGGGCGGATAATATGCGCAATATCGCGCGGAAATCCGCACGATAAATCGCTCCGTGTGAATGGGGCCTTATACCATTTGTTGGGGACAGATAGAGCTTTCTTTTGGTG
>NW_017329803.1:0-210 GCF_000935625.1 Nanorana parkeri | reverse complement strand
TGCCATGGCTCCTTCTACATCAACCTTCCTTCCTCTGGCAGGAACGCACGCTCCAACTGCAATCACGCTATTGCAAGGAGACCTGTTATCCCATAACCCCGTTGATGCAAGTGACTGAGACTATGGTTCCTCCCCAATACAAAGAATTCACAGACGTGTTTAGTGTTCGCCTGGCTGAAGCTCTTCCGCCACATAGGCCATATGATTGTC
>NW_017329802.1:0-210 GCF_000935625.1 Nanorana parkeri | reverse complement strand
GGCCACACCATCAGTCTTGGAGGAATACCCCCACCCTGGGGGGGAGGAGATACCATTAAGCAAGGGGGGTAGAAAGGAAGAACCGGAAGGGAATTCCAGGCTTGACGTCGGGCCTCATAAGCTGGAGAAACTCAATCCAGTAAAACCCGGTGGCTCTTCATTTGTCGGCGGTGTTATTGAGGGAGCCGGTGAGATCTTCCATGTCGTGTA
>NW_017329801.1:0-210 GCF_000935625.1 Nanorana parkeri | reverse complement strand
GGTCAGTGACTCCCTGCCACTGAGGGGTTTTCAAACATTGGATCGGGCGGGGGGTCAGGCGCGGCCGAACTAGATTGGCCAGTAATTTTCCACATTTGTTGCCCCATTTATGGAACTTCAGCTCCCAAATAGATTTAGTATAGAGCTCATATTTGTGTAGTAAGGTTTCGTATTCCCCCTTAGCCCTAGCCCAGGAGGTCATGAGGTTGT
>NW_017329800.1:0-210 GCF_000935625.1 Nanorana parkeri | reverse complement strand
TTTGCGTTTCCGAGCCACCAGGTTCCAATCCTCCCCCGGGTCCGTCGATGCATGGCGGTCCTTGATCGGAGCTTCTGGGGCAGGGGATATCCCCCATTGGTTCAACAGGGCCAAGCCCTGGTCTAGGGAGATTATGGAATACGTGGTGTCGTCCATGGATATCAAAAGCTTGGTTGGATAGCCCCACTTGTAGTGTATATTTTGGTTCCT
>NW_017329799.1:0-210 GCF_000935625.1 Nanorana parkeri | reverse complement strand
TAAGTGCATTGTGATGTCAGAATTACAAGAAAAGACAGTTGATTGCTGGCTGACTGCAGCAATTTAAAATTCAATTGACTCTAAGGTGGGATTGCTGATTGGCTCCTAGGAATGCATTGTGATGTTAGAATTACAAGAAGTGACAGTGGATTGATGACTGACTGCAAGAAATTCAAAATTCCACTGACTCTCAGGGGTGATTGCTGATTG
>NW_017329798.1:0-210 GCF_000935625.1 Nanorana parkeri | reverse complement strand
ATGCTAAGTATGTGGTTTGATGATGATATGTGGGGGGTGGTGGGTTGGTGGAGGATTATATATATTGTTTGATTATAGGAGCTATGTAATTTTTGGGGGGAGAGGGGTTTGCGGTGTAGGGTGGTGGGGATTTTGAGTCAAAAATGTGGCGTGTTGTTTTTATTTGTATATACTTTGAAACTTTTAAATAAAAGAATTAAAAAAAAAAAA
>NW_017329797.1:0-210 GCF_000935625.1 Nanorana parkeri | reverse complement strand
TCCATAGCCAGAAGAGGTGTGGGGTGAGTCATCCGGTGAGTAATCGCCTGTCAGTAACGGGAGGGTGTATTTGCCGTGGCTGTCGGCGGGACGGAGCAACGCGGGACACAGCTTATCCCATTAGGCGCAGGAACCGGAAGTCACATCTCTGTATTAATGTATGATTTTGTTTTTTATAAATATATATATATAAGGGATGCACCGATACCA
>NW_017329796.1:0-210 GCF_000935625.1 Nanorana parkeri | reverse complement strand
TTATGCAAAACATATAATAGTTGTGGTGCCCACACCATTTTGATGAAATTTGCCCTCACTATAACAGTAAGGGGAAGTTTACACCAACTTGTACTTTTTTGCTTAAACCTTAGCAGTAGGGGTTTAATAGTAAGAATTGGATAGTCTGTAATTCTTGCCGAGATCTTCTCTCCCAAATATTTAAAGGTATCTACTATCTGTATTTGAGAT
>NW_017329795.1:0-210 GCF_000935625.1 Nanorana parkeri | reverse complement strand
GGACCGGGGGCACCTGTTAATGCTGACCTCTGTTTTTTCATGTTCACATGTTCATTTATGTTGAGGGTTGGCAGGTGGTGGTGAGGGACTCCCCCAGCTAAGTGTTCGGCTGTTCCGTGACGGATGGGGAAGGCCCTTGCCCGTGTCGGACACGTTCTTCACAAAGGGCCTCTATTGGCCTCCGACATGTGGGCTTGGGGGTATTTCATG
>NW_017329794.1:0-210 GCF_000935625.1 Nanorana parkeri | reverse complement strand
TGGGGTGGTCATAATAATCTGGCCACTCAGTGTAGATTGCAAGTGCTAATGCATTACAAAAGCCAGGGTGGCAAACACTTTGTGGGTATAAACAAATAAACCTACAATATTATTTATATAAGGTATACACTATGAGGGATTACTACTTTAAAGTGACACTAAACTTAGAAGTTAAATCTGAAAAATGCATTCAAGTACCTTAACTATTAA
>NW_017329793.1:0-210 GCF_000935625.1 Nanorana parkeri | reverse complement strand
TTGCTCTCCTCTCTGACACGCTGTCACAGGAGGTTGAGCGAACAGAGCAGGGAGGAGAGCTCCACCTCCTGTGACAGCGCAGCCTGTCTCCGCCCCACACCGCTCTGCCGGGCTGTGATAGGCAGCTGAGCGGTGTGGGAGGACACTGGCCGCTCACAGCGCTCTCCTCTCGCAGCACTCGGCCGGCTGTCACTTTCTCTCCTCCCCGCT
>NW_017329792.1:0-210 GCF_000935625.1 Nanorana parkeri | reverse complement strand
GTCAGGTTGGAGCATCCAAGTTTGAGGACGAACAGTTCCCTTTCTTTCCACGATGTGATTGCCGGGTAAACCGGCAGGTAAAACCTGAAACCGTAGGATGTAGAGGCCAGTCGGGAAGTGCCATTTGATGGAGTTCAAGTTTTCCTAGGATCTTTGGAAGGTCCCCTAGATCCTTTATGATGACAGATTTACCATTACAATGCGCAATGA
>NW_017329791.1:0-210 GCF_000935625.1 Nanorana parkeri | reverse complement strand
TGATGCAGGACCAGCAAGCCCTCTGCCTAGCCCTGCTCTCCAAGACTGACAGGTAAGATAAGCATTTTGTGGGAGGAAGAATAATAGTAGGAGGAGAGGAGAGACCAATGGTAGTAGTACTACTAGTAAAGTAGTAGGACAATTGCATTGAATTACTCTGTCTGTGCCATTTTTGTAGAAATTGGTGTGATTACTCTGAAAATGTAGACG
>NW_017329790.1:0-210 GCF_000935625.1 Nanorana parkeri | reverse complement strand
AAGATTACACTGTAATGTTCCCTATTATAATCTATTTCTCTATTTCACATGCCTACCTTGCAGGTAGGCATGTGATCTATCAAAGTTTGAGACTACGTTAGAATGTGTGACCGGTGACGTGGTCACACATTTTAACATAATCGCGCCCAGTTTTTCGGCATTGGTGTACGTGAAGAATTCCAACGCTTTCTCCGCTGTTCCAGGGCAGAT
>NW_017329789.1:0-210 GCF_000935625.1 Nanorana parkeri | reverse complement strand
TAACATGTGCGGCACAAAAGGTGCAATTGTCGTATTTGCACTTAGGTACACCCGAAGTATATCTGCTGTGTGTACGTGGGGCGCTGGGGGCTTAAAATAAATTGTGTGTGTTTTAAAAAAAAATGTTTATGCCTCTTTATTTTTTTTATACTACTTTTTTTTTTGACACAACTTTATTGCTATCACATAGGGGGATAAGAAGTCCCCTAT
>NW_017329788.1:0-210 GCF_000935625.1 Nanorana parkeri | reverse complement strand
ACTCCCTGAACATCAGGGAGACTTGAGATCCCTGCATTAAAGGGCTGGATTTCCCACAAGGCCTCAGAGGCCTGGCCTTGTGGCAGCAGGGAGTAGAGGGGCGGCAGGGGTGTGGAATACCTATCACCCACCACCCAGGACATGCAGTTCTGCCCGCCAGGCGGGTAGTCTTTTTTTCTACATTTAGCCCTGCTTCGGGCAAGCAGGGCT
>NW_017329787.1:0-210 GCF_000935625.1 Nanorana parkeri | reverse complement strand
GATCCGCTGGTCATGCGTTCCAGAAAGGTAAGGGCTTCGACAGGGTCTTGAAAGGAGCGTTGTTTGCCATCTGCTGATTGGAAGCGTAGAGTGGCCGGGTAGGCGAGGGTGAAGCGGATCCTTCGGTGGAAGAGAAGGGAGCATGGCCTAGCGAACGCCTTCCTTCGTTTTGTGACCTCAGCCGAGTAATCCGCGAAGATGAGGAGACGG
>NW_017329786.1:0-210 GCF_000935625.1 Nanorana parkeri | reverse complement strand
GAGGCGGTGAGTCTGTCAGGGCCCGCAGCCCGTGGACGGTTGCAAGACACCCCGCCCACTCCTCGGACCGGTGGAGCGCAGAGCTTTCTCCGGCAGCCCCAGCGGCGGAAGCGGCGTGCGAGTGCTCCTGCCCCCCCACCAGCCATAGCCCGGTGCGTCATCAGGCCTGGCTACCTGGTTGATGCTGCCAGTAACATATGCTTGTCTCAA
>NW_017329785.1:0-210 GCF_000935625.1 Nanorana parkeri | reverse complement strand
TTTACAGGAAGTCACAGGAAGTAAGGGGAACCATTTCGATGGGGACACCTGCGCCTGTGAGGGGAATTCATTCACCGCAGAGAGGTCTCCTCCTACTTCCTGTGTCTGCAGGGACAGGAAGTTCAGGGAAGTCTCCCCAAATGGACGCCAGTTACAAAACACATGAGGACATGAGGGGCAAATGTTTGTGATGTGAAGTAGTGTATGAGG
>NW_017329784.1:0-210 GCF_000935625.1 Nanorana parkeri | reverse complement strand
TGAGATCTGATATCAGGCTGTCGCTGGGAGTGGATATATTATATGGAAGAGTGACCTGAAGTCTCGTATTGCAGGTGTCTGTCCCAGCGATGGCAGCGCGGGGGGAACGCCTCCAATTCCTGCACCGTGCTCTCTCTTCTTGGGGCTCCTTGTGCCTTCATGGGGTCACTGGCTCCAGGACACATAGCAGAGTAAGTAGCCGGGGCCCCT
>NW_017329783.1:0-210 GCF_000935625.1 Nanorana parkeri | reverse complement strand
CTTCTTTGTCACAGGTTGGCTCTAACTATGAGAATGAGTGGCAAACACTCACCTCATAGTTCTCCTTTAAAGAGAACCTTTGTAGATGAGGTCAGTATGGTGTTCAGACTGTTTCTTTTACAATGTTGACATTGTCCAAGTTCTTGCTGGGAAGTTATAATCTAGCACCAATAGTAAATAAAAGTAATTCCCCGGCACACACTTGAAGGG
>NW_017329782.1:0-210 GCF_000935625.1 Nanorana parkeri | reverse complement strand
AAAACTAACCCTGCCGCCCCTGCCATCCGGTTGCCATTCTCAGTTGATGGGGGGGGCGGGGGGAGGGGGGCGGGAATGGGGGTGCATTGCAGAACCTGACCTTGGGGCGGCAGGGAGAGTAAATCCAGCCCTGGTACAGACCACACCTGACTTCTCATCCCAGTCTGGAGTACAGAGCTCACTTGACTTCTAATCCTGGCTATGAGGTAC
>NW_017329781.1:0-210 GCF_000935625.1 Nanorana parkeri | reverse complement strand
CTCAGTAGTAGTCACCACACCCCTTTTTTGAGGTAAATACCTGGGTGCTCATCCACAAAACTATCCATACAGATTCCAACTAGATATAGAGGCACTCATGGGTCTTGCATCAAAAGATGGACTGAGCTCCATCAAAACATTGACAATAAAATGCTTTGACTTATCTCTTCTGCAAGACCCATGAGTGCCTCTATATCTACGGTACTTTGG
>NW_017329780.1:0-210 GCF_000935625.1 Nanorana parkeri | reverse complement strand
CGAGAAACACAATAAAAACACGCAGCACCTCCAAGTTTTCGAACAGATCCCCGAAAGCATCCTTCCCTCAGACAGATTCCACCAACTGTGCAAGCAAGAGACAAATTGGATTTATAAATTAAACACTCTTTCGCCACATGGTCTCAACGAGGAATTCGAAATCAGCACCATGACAATCCTCTTACCCCTCTGGGACTCCGACCTAGGGGG
>NW_017329779.1:0-210 GCF_000935625.1 Nanorana parkeri | reverse complement strand
CAACGGGTTGTGTCGATCGACTCGCACTGCAAGACCGATCATGTGGGGGTGTGACTGAGTGGGAGGGCCAAGGGACGTTTACTTGGGCCTGGGCCCCTCTATAGCGTGGCGTCGAGCTGAGTCCGAGGAGTCACGGCCAATTGCTCTAGGGTGTTCGATCAGGGTTAGTCGTGGGAATAGGACCCTGTGTGTCGGCAGGGGGGAGGGGGT
>NW_017329778.1:0-210 GCF_000935625.1 Nanorana parkeri | reverse complement strand
ATATCGGTGTATATATATTTTTTAAAAAATTTTGGTTTAAAAATGTCATTTCAGTTCACCTCTAGTTATAAAGATTCCACGCCGTATTTTTTCTGTTTTAAAGAAAGCCCATTGCATGCCATTTAGGAGGAGGGATCACAACAGAGACTGTCATTGATAACACGTAAATTAGTGACATGACACTGGCAGGATATTACATAGTTACATAGT
>NW_017329777.1:0-210 GCF_000935625.1 Nanorana parkeri | reverse complement strand
GATCATACATTTCACCTTCTTTGAACACTTTCCTACTATCAGGTATAAATAAAACCAATATAGTACCAACCAGTAATATAATCAGCCCATATTCAATAAAAAAAAATTAAAATAAGATAAAAATAAGATTGAGAACAATGTAAAAAATGAAAAAAATATCCTAAGGAACTTTCTTATTAACCTGATTATATAGTTAAAGCACTATCTATC
>NW_017329776.1:0-210 GCF_000935625.1 Nanorana parkeri | reverse complement strand
TGGGAAACAAAAGCAACACAGAGCACCTCCATAGTGTAAAATTTTTATTTATTAGGTACAACACGCAAGTAAAAATGTACTTACTCGAAAGCCAATGATCGCAAGCATAAAAGAAACGATAAAATATAAAATCTCAAGCAGGGGAAGTCGGAGGGGATCTCCAAATCATCGTCCTCTGCTCCCGTGTGTTTAAAAAGGTCTACGCGTTTC
>NW_017329775.1:0-210 GCF_000935625.1 Nanorana parkeri | reverse complement strand
AGACCTTGTCACTGCCCCGCCTCCTGCCCACTCTGCAGACCTTGTGCCACTGCCCCACCTCCTGCCCACTCTGCAGACCCTGTGCCACTGCCCTGCCTCCTGCCCACTCTGCAGACCTTGTCACTGCCTGGCCTCCTGCCCACCCTGCAGACCCTGTGCCACTGCCCCTCCTCCTGCCCACTCTGCAGACCTTGTGCCACTGCCCCGCCT
>NW_017329774.1:0-210 GCF_000935625.1 Nanorana parkeri | reverse complement strand
GGGTTGGATTTGTTTTTATGTATCTTGGGGATGATGTAGAACGTAGGTATGTTATATTCTTTTGTTCTTAGAAATGAAAGCCTTTCAGCCTGGCGATCATACCACAGGATTTAAGGACTAAAATCTGGGAAAGGACACACCAACTGTACAGAGACTTATTAAGAGACAGCTTCGGCTTTAAAGTCAGCTCTGCAGACAAGCCATTTACCA
>NW_017329773.1:0-210 GCF_000935625.1 Nanorana parkeri | reverse complement strand
GAGAGAGAGAGAGAGAGAGAGAAAAGGAGGACAGAGAGAGAAAAGAAGGACAGAGAGAGAAAGAGAAGGAGGACAGAGAGAGAGAGAGAGAAGGAGGACAGAGAGAGAGAGAAGGAGGACAGAGAGACAGAGAGAGAGAGAGAGAGGGAGAGAAGGAGGACAGAGAGAGAGGGAGAGAAGGAGGACAGAGAGAGAGAGAGAGAAGGAGGA
>NW_017329772.1:0-210 GCF_000935625.1 Nanorana parkeri | reverse complement strand
CACCAATTCAGAGATGATTTCAGGATCTACAGCTGAATAATGTACAAATAAACTACATTTTTGTTAATATTTGAGGTACCTGGATGCATTTTTAAGGCTTAGCGCCTGAGTTTAGTGTCACTTTAACCCCTTCGTGAAGGGAGACGTACACAAGTTTATTATTAAAACTACTAGACATACCGTATATACTCGAGTATAAGCCGAGATTTT
>NW_017329771.1:0-210 GCF_000935625.1 Nanorana parkeri | reverse complement strand
GTTTTTTCCTCTGATAGAGGTCTAAATAGATACTGTATAGTCAATTTTTGATATATTCATTAATTACAGGTTGTACAAAACTGTCTTTCACATAGAGATTGATTTTCAGATACTTTATTAAACATTTTGACACTTTAATTCACATTTACAATCCAACACTATTTGGGTGGAACACTGTGAGGCCTTTAGCGCTACACCGTGGATCGATTA
>NW_017329770.1:0-210 GCF_000935625.1 Nanorana parkeri | reverse complement strand
CCTGGCTTTCCTCCCTTGCCTCTGGATGAGTGGGCCTGCCAGGCTCGGAGTCTCATGGACGATAGAAGCTGCAGGTGGATCTGGGCCCTACGACGTGTAGAATCCTTCTGTAACACGGCTTGGAACTGATTTATTTTTGAATTTATTTTTGGTTTTCTCCTTTTGTCCTCTGACTGATACGAGAGAAACTCCATGCTGACACCCCCTGCG
>NW_017329769.1:0-210 GCF_000935625.1 Nanorana parkeri | reverse complement strand
GGGCAGCGTGTAATGACTCGCTGCCCGTCTTCCTGATACTGCAAACTCAAGTATCAGGCTAGGCATCGGAGCATTTAGGCGAGTACGAGTACTCGTCCAAATACTCGGCATTGAGTATCAGTGCATCCCTTGTTATTATTGCTATCAGTGACACGAATACTTTAGTCCCACAATATATTCCATACATCATAAAATGACACCAAAATTACT
>NW_017329768.1:0-210 GCF_000935625.1 Nanorana parkeri | reverse complement strand
GCAGTGAAGGAGCAGCGGAAGAGTGATGAGCTCATCCCTCTTTCTTTTCTACCTGTCAGCTATGGTGGTAAGAGGTGGAATACACCCGCTGGACTCGCAAGGTTTGTCCTATTGGAGCGGCCTGACTGTTCTTACTTTTATACAGTGTGGTCATCTCCCTGTTCTTAGACTGTGATTGGCAGTGAAGGAGCAGCGGAAGAGTGATGAGCT
>NW_017329767.1:0-210 GCF_000935625.1 Nanorana parkeri | reverse complement strand
ACAACCACACGAAAACAGCTCACCAGCTCAGTTGCTTAGGTGTGAACCTAACCTCACACCGTGTGGATTGGATCGCACGATATTGCGCGAAACACAGATGCACATTGAAGTCAATGGAGGCTGTTCACTTGTGGTTTGCCGCGTGGACGGAATCGCCTGCCGTGCGAAAAGGTGCAGGAGCTATTTTCGGGCGGTTGTCACGTGGTTTGG
>NW_017329766.1:0-210 GCF_000935625.1 Nanorana parkeri | reverse complement strand
GTATCTGACCAAACATACATCTATGTGTACATGTATCTGACGCATAACTGACACAGATAAGAAGGTTGGTAAAGACTCTGGAAGGGAATGTCAATAAACACAAGTTCCCCACTTGCTTCTCAGAGGACAACAGCTTGCACCTAGCCGGGGTCTGAGGGTGTCTTGTGATCCTCCGCAATGCACTTCCAGAAACTTTTAGACAACAAACAT
>NW_017329765.1:0-210 GCF_000935625.1 Nanorana parkeri | reverse complement strand
TTAGGATAAGGTCATCCTTCCTGTGGTGGAGGCGAGTGGATTGGCACTGGTGTGTATGTGGGTGCAGTTACAGGATATGATAAGAGTACATCGCTTCTAATTATGCAGTGACTAATGAGAAATCACTTAACCCTTTTATACATTTTAGAAGTGTACTTGACGTCATCTTATTGTAAAAGAGTTCCTGTTCTTTTACACAATGGATGTGTT
>NW_017329764.1:0-210 GCF_000935625.1 Nanorana parkeri | reverse complement strand
GTTCAGTGGTTACTACAGAGAGAAGCTGCTGCTGCTTCTTACTGTCCTGATGAATATTAGCTTACGTTAGATCTATGCATGAACTATCTGGCCTAAGAGTACCACTATGGATCCAGTTCCAGGTGCTGGAACAAGCATTGCACTAGGCGGAGGCGAAATAACGGGATACATCTGTGTATCTGGGATAGTTGGGGGCTATGCTTAAGTTAT
>NW_017329763.1:0-210 GCF_000935625.1 Nanorana parkeri | reverse complement strand
CTATGTTAATAGCGTATCTTCTCAGAAGCTGCACACAGCGCTCCGATTTAAGTAGTAACCAGCACACGCTGTATGCAGCTTCTAACAGCGTGGGAGACGGGAGTCTGCGCTTGTTGGTCGTTCCAGGGATCAGGTGAGTAATAAAGGGTTAATAAACCCTCCTGCCTTCTTGCATATATATAAGGCTAGCAAGCAGTAGATAGATGCAAA
>NW_017329762.1:0-210 GCF_000935625.1 Nanorana parkeri | reverse complement strand
TGGACCGGTCCCAGGTCACTATCAGTATGGAGGAGATCCCGTGGGAGGAGTTGTGTATGGCAGTGATATGAGCTGTGCATACTAATCGTTGTGTACACTAACAGGAGACTAATGGGAGGACTTGTATATAATAATGGGAGGAGTTGTATATAATAATGGGAGGAGTTACATATGATAATGGGAGGAGTCGTATATGATAATGGGAGGAGT
>NW_017329761.1:0-210 GCF_000935625.1 Nanorana parkeri | reverse complement strand
CCATATATACAGATGAAATTAAAAATAGAAATATATAGAAGTAAAATACCAAGGTAGTAAGGATAAAAAGATATATTACAGAGAATCACGAAACTATATGAACGTATGGAACTATGTAATTATAGAAAGGGCTTGCAATTGGAAACATATGCACCCATGTCAGAATAGGTATATCTGTGTATGGGGAGGAAAATGGAACTGGGGGATGTG
>NW_017329760.1:0-210 GCF_000935625.1 Nanorana parkeri | reverse complement strand
GTATGGAGCTGTTCCTCCAGCCCGGGTCTGTATGGAGCTGTCCTTTCATCCCAGGTCTCTATGGAGCTGTTCCTCCAGCCCGCGTCTGTATGGAGCTGTTCCTCCAGCCCTGGTCTGTACGGAGCTGTTCCTCCAGCCTAGGTCTGTATGGAGCTGTTCCTCCAGCCCTGGTCTGTATGGAGCTGTCCTTTCAGCCCAGGTCTGTATGGA
>NW_017329759.1:0-210 GCF_000935625.1 Nanorana parkeri | reverse complement strand
CCGGGTTGTACGGGTGAAACCCGTACGGGTGGCAACTCTAGCCTACAGGTGGTAAGGAGGTGGGTTTTCCCTGTATTGGCTATACTTAATTTTCCCATTATCAGTATGCAATCATATCATTTAGGCTTATTTCCACAATATCACAATACTCTAAGCCAGTAAAACAAGGAAGTGGCGTAAAAAATTGGGATTTGAACTGTTTGGGATATA
>NW_017329758.1:0-210 GCF_000935625.1 Nanorana parkeri | reverse complement strand
GTGACTTCAGAATCATTCAGGAGTCCTGTGAGTATTAGATATCTGCCATGGGGGTCACATACAGCAGAGTGGCATATGAAGTTGGCTGAACGGCGGAATCCAATCATTACTCCTTTCCTCTTACAGGTGTCGCTGGCCGTGTATATGATCGGGTATTGGGCGCTAAAGTATTTAGGGCATGATGTCGTGGAGAAGCGGGTCTCTTGCAGG
>NW_017329757.1:0-210 GCF_000935625.1 Nanorana parkeri | reverse complement strand
TCCTAACTCTACCCTATGAGAGTCTCCATCTTGGAGCACATCTACAGTAGCACATGACTGATTTGGTGCAGTGACTCATGGGGGGTCTCAGCTGCCGTTGTGATCTGCCGGGTCCCTTGTGTGTCCCTGTACCTTTAAAGGGGGTTGGGCTTCCTCCTGGTAAACCTGCACCCAATTTTCTCTTTTGCTACATGTGCTCCAAGACGGAGA
>NW_017329756.1:0-210 GCF_000935625.1 Nanorana parkeri | reverse complement strand
GGGAACGAAACTATAGCCACTATTCTACACCCCACCACTCCAATAGCAAGTTGGACTATTTTTTCATTTCACACCACTTGCTTGACTGGAACCCAGAGAGTGACATTGCCCCCATGATATGGTCAGACCATACGTCTGTCACGCTTTCCCTACATGTAGCCCAGGCCCTGGCCCGAGCGTGGAACTGGCGACTTAATGAGTCCCTACTAA
>NW_017329755.1:0-210 GCF_000935625.1 Nanorana parkeri | reverse complement strand
TCTTATCCCTGAACGCCAAGGGCCTTAATGTTCCCGAAAAACGCACCATGATCTTACGGGATCTTCATCGCCAAGGCATCGACGTAGCACTCCTTCAGGAGACCCACTTTAGGACCGGTCAGATCCCCCGCTTAGGCGACCACCGTTACCCCACGGTCTATCACTGTAATTCCCCCGACAAGCGTTCCCGGGGGGTCAGTATTGTTATGT
>NW_017329754.1:0-210 GCF_000935625.1 Nanorana parkeri | reverse complement strand
GATCCAACATCTGGATCAGCTGAGCCGAAGCTTCGGCAGCTCACTCGCTGACGCTCGCCCCCTTTTCTCATAGGGGTTGAACGGCAGTGAGTGAATACCCGAATGCCACCGAGCGGCATTCGGCTCCGCTATTCTGCTTGGTGCCTCCAAGGTAATGCGCAAAATAGAAAAGAAGTTAAAAGAATTAGAAAATAAAAATAAAACTGTTGC
>NW_017329753.1:0-210 GCF_000935625.1 Nanorana parkeri | reverse complement strand
CCCACGTCCATCAATGAGCCTTGGCTGTCCATGACCCTGTCACTGGTTCAACGGTTTTCCTTCCTTGGACCACTTTTGTTCGGTCCTGACCACTGCAGACCGGGAACATCCCACAAGAGCTGCAGTTTTGGAGTTGCTCTGATCCAGCGGTCTAGACACCACAATTTGGTCCCTCCAATCCTCACACTTGTCACAACACATCAACTTCAG
>NW_017329752.1:0-210 GCF_000935625.1 Nanorana parkeri | reverse complement strand
TGGCCTGGTAGTCAGTGGGGGGCTCCATGGACCCTGGTTGTAGGGGGGGGTGTGTGTGTCTGCTGTGGCCGCAGCTGCAGTGGCTCTCTCCCTCTGCCGCCTGTTTGTCACCTGCACCCGGCCGGCCAGACCGCATCCGATGCGGATCGGCGGCTGCTCGGTCCTCAGTGGGGTCCTCAGAAGGACCTAACGGGCTGCCCTCTACAGCGC
>NW_017329751.1:0-210 GCF_000935625.1 Nanorana parkeri | reverse complement strand
TGGTGCTGATAGTGTAAGTAAAAGAGAGATTATATTCGTTGAAATTAAGGGATCTTAAATATATTTGAAGCGAATTCACATCTCCCTCCCATATGACTAGGATGTCATCTATAAACCTTTTCCACAGTTTGATATTATGGACCTTTTTCCCAAAAACATAGGTTTCTTCCCACTTGGACATATATAGGTTGGCCAAACTGGGCGCAAATT
>NW_017329750.1:0-210 GCF_000935625.1 Nanorana parkeri | reverse complement strand
TCCGTCCGTTTTTTCTTAACGGGCGGGCGGCAAGAGGTTAACAATATATTAAAGACTGTTTTTATGAATACATAACTGTATTATAGTTTAATACATTATACTTCAAATTATTTCCATTGGTGGGCATTTCCTTTAATTTACCTCAGAACAACCTATACAGTTTTACTAAGCATCAATGCTATCAGCATATTTAAAAAGAATGCACCTGGA
>NW_017329749.1:0-210 GCF_000935625.1 Nanorana parkeri | reverse complement strand
GTTGGGCAGGAGTAGAGAGATCTGATCCAGGTCCGCATATGAGGGCCCACCGCCTATAGAGTAGAGGGCCCACCGCCTGCAGAGTAGATGATAGAAAGTTCCAGTCCACTCTGTCGAAGGCCTTCTCCGCGTCCGTGGATAGTAGGACGCACGGAGAGGCCGACGACAAAGCCGAGTGGATGACTCCCAGGGCCCGGGTAGTATTGTCCC
>NW_017329748.1:0-210 GCF_000935625.1 Nanorana parkeri | reverse complement strand
GGAGGAAACATTGTATATTATTCCTGACTATTTACAATGTCACCGCCGAATTCTACATTTATATTCTAACACCGGCCATGAAGAACCGAACTGATCTATATTTATATATTGTAGCTCTAATATAAACTTGGCAACATATGAACACATCATACTCTGTATTCTTATCGGGTGTTACAGATCTTTACAGAGAATGTGGTGGCTCTGAAAAGA
>NW_017329747.1:0-210 GCF_000935625.1 Nanorana parkeri | reverse complement strand
GGCTAGTTCACACCAGTTCCAGTGCGTTCTGGCCCGATTTGGTGCTCAGGGAAAGCAAGCTATGATTCTGATGAAGAGGGCTTGCCCCTGAAATGCGTCAATCTTGGCTGACTGCAGCTGGTGGACGGTGATGCGACCGGAGGCTACTGTGTTGCATAGTCGGGGTGAAACCATTTTGGGTTAACAGACAGTGTGGCCTCTTGTTTGTTG
>NW_017329746.1:0-210 GCF_000935625.1 Nanorana parkeri | reverse complement strand
GGATGCTCTTTTTTGGGGGGGTGGTGGTGGTTAGCTGGTGGTGGATGCTCATTAACAGGGGAGTGATGGTGGTTAGCTGCCGATGGATGCTTGTTATTGGGGGGTGGTGGTGGTTAGCTAGTGATGGATGCTCATTAACAGGGTGGTGGTTAGCTGGCGGTGGATGCTTGTTAACGGGGGTTGGTGGTGGTTAGCTGGCGGTGGATGCTC
>NW_017329745.1:0-210 GCF_000935625.1 Nanorana parkeri | reverse complement strand
GCGCTTCTGTCACCCGCACATCTCCCCTTACTAAGACCCTCTACACCCCTCCTGACACCATCTGCCATCAGGCCAGGAGTAGAGTGGCAGCACAGAGTGTGTAGCAAATTCAAATACTATTATTCTGCATTGCTCTATGTTTGGCTGGGATTTGTAGTGATCTATAGCCGGTGCCATTCTGCATTGCTGTTTAATGTATTGCTGAGATTT
>NW_017329744.1:0-210 GCF_000935625.1 Nanorana parkeri | reverse complement strand
TAATACTCACCTGATCCCTGGATCCAGACAAGCCCAGCCTCAGGTTTCCCACGCTGTCAGAAGCTGCATACAGCGTGTGCTGGTTACTACTTAAACCGGCGCGCTGTGTGCAGCTTCTGAGAAGATACGCTATTAGTATAGCGAAGAAGCCGGCTGCGCATTTTGCATTGCTCCAGCTACGCTAATAGCGTATCTTCTCAGAAGCTGCAC
>NW_017329743.1:0-210 GCF_000935625.1 Nanorana parkeri | reverse complement strand
TGGTGGTGCACTGCCCAGCTCACTGATGACACTGGGGAGATGTGTATAGTCCTTCCATCTATTCTATCTATCTATCTCTCTCCTCGCTCCTCTCCCCCCCCCCAAGTCTCTCTCTCCCTTCTTCTCACCCCTCTCTCTTCTTCTCTCTCTCTCTTCCCCTCTCCTTCCTCCCTCCCCCTCTCCTCCCTTCCACTCCCTCCCTCTCCCCCT
>NW_017329742.1:0-210 GCF_000935625.1 Nanorana parkeri | reverse complement strand
TAGCGGCTGCCTGGGTCGCTATGGCAATTGTTATGCCACTGCATGTGCGCCACCCGCCCCTCCCCTACTGCACCCTTACCTTCAATCCTGGGCTCCGCTGCCCCATCTGCGGCCCCGGACCGGCTCGGGGAGGGTGTCAGGAGGTAAGATGGGAGGGAGGTCAGCAGCCTCCTCCTTGCTGATCTCCCTCCGTGCTGTGAATGCGGAAGT
>NW_017329741.1:0-210 GCF_000935625.1 Nanorana parkeri | reverse complement strand
TAACTCAGCACTTGCAGCAGCTGAGCAACTGAACACGCCTGAGGATCTGCATCCTATGCTGCTGAAGAAATTCACAGCTAATGGAGGACTTTGGCCTTTTCGCCTTGGGCGCTATAAGAGCTTGTCACGCCACTGCCTGGAGTACTGGGATCTCTCTTCTCTCCAGGAGGATAAATCCAAAAATGTCATCCATACCACTCACTTACATTT
>NW_017329740.1:0-210 GCF_000935625.1 Nanorana parkeri | reverse complement strand
TTTTTTCTTACATTTTTAAACTTGTTTATCACTTTTTTATTTCTAACATTTTTATTTATTTTTATACATTTAAAAAATGTTATTTATCTTATCATCTTTTACTTTTTTTACACTTTGTACTTTTTTATATAATTTTTTCTTATTTTTACTTTTTAATCACTTTTTAATTTTTAATTATTTCTTATATTTTATTTTACCTTTTTTAATTTA
>NW_017329739.1:0-210 GCF_000935625.1 Nanorana parkeri | reverse complement strand
GCGGGGCCCCGGTGTTCGAACACCGGGACCGCGCACTGCCAAAAAAAACCGGATCAGACCCCACTGAGGCTGTGGGGGAGCCCAGGACCGGCACCGGCTGCACCGGCGGTAGTTCCGCCACTGTGCATGACACATATAGCAAATCCTCCAAACAATTATAGCCACGTTATACTCTGCAGGATCCAGAGCATTGCACCTGACCCACTGATG
>NW_017329738.1:0-210 GCF_000935625.1 Nanorana parkeri | reverse complement strand
ACTAGTTTTCTCTCATCCCCTACGGTGGTGTGATAAGCACAGCCATCAATGTATACACAGGGGAGTAGAGGACAAGGACAGTACTCCTTATCATATGCTTTGTAAGGGGAAGAGATTTGTTCCTCTAAGAAATCATCTAATAGCACTTCTGTAGGAGAAGGAGCTGCATAATCATGAAGTTCGGCAAGTCCTTGAGCTACTGGACTCTTT
>NW_017329737.1:0-210 GCF_000935625.1 Nanorana parkeri | reverse complement strand
CACAATGCGCAATGTGGCTGGATAGGCCAGAGAGAATCTTAGCTTTTTTTGTGTGAGGAGCTGACAAACTTCCCGGAAAGATTTGCGCAGTTTCGATAATTCCGCAGAATAATCCGCAAAGATAAGTAATTTACAGCCCCCGATTACTAAGTTACGGTGAGTACGGTAATTTTGCAGCAGGGTCTGTTTATCTGAATAGTCAAGGTATTT
>NW_017329736.1:0-210 GCF_000935625.1 Nanorana parkeri | reverse complement strand
GACATTCATAAAACATTTACTATAGGTGAATCAATTACTGGCATTTAAAAACCATGCACCAGAAAGATTCACTTGCAGTGAATGTTTGGTAAAAGTCACATTCACAGCTTTATAAATATACCCCATAGTTTGTATAATCTCTCAGGATATGATGGGCCTTTTCAAATTGATAATAATAATAATAATAATAATATTAATAATAATAATAAT
>NW_017329735.1:0-210 GCF_000935625.1 Nanorana parkeri | reverse complement strand
GTGAGCAGGCATCATCAATTGCTGTATATTTGACTATAAGAGATCCTGCAGTCAGACCACTTATTTAATCATAAATCACAGAATCTCTATAAATCAGTGTCTAGATAGGGGGTCAACAAATACAGCCCCCATATTTCTCTTAGTGTAGGTTTGATACATTTGATTATGGAAACACACATTCAAGCACTGAGTGGAGTTAGACTGTAATAT
>NW_017329734.1:0-210 GCF_000935625.1 Nanorana parkeri | reverse complement strand
CCAATAGCAGGCTGGGTATAGCTCCCAGCATTAAAATAATTAAAACAAATAAAAAAATTAATGAAAAAAAACAAAGAAATGTAAAAATTTTTATTTATAGGGATGCGCCGTTATATGGGCCGATAGTGCAATTTTTGTTCCGATACGTCGGCGCATCCCTGCTTTCCTTCCTCCCCGCCGGGCGCTGCTCTGTGTCCCAGCGGGTAGGAT
>NW_017329733.1:0-210 GCF_000935625.1 Nanorana parkeri | reverse complement strand
TTCTGGTGTTTCCATGTGATTGGTGTAACCCGGATCTCTGTCCCCCTCAGATTGTCCCAGTAGAATAGTTCCCCCTCCCTCTGCAGCCATGGTGGCCTTGTCATTGAAGATCAGTATCGGCAATGTGGTGAAGACGATGCAGTTCGAGCCGTCCACCATGATCTATGACGCGTGTCGCATCGTACGGGAGCGCGTGCCGGAGGCGCAGAT
>NW_017329732.1:0-210 GCF_000935625.1 Nanorana parkeri | reverse complement strand
TTTTTTTTTTGTAACCAGGAAATCTCCCAATCACACATTTAGAGGGAGTGTAGCGCTCGGGATGTTCACCGGTTGCAAGACTATAAATAGATAAGATTGGATTTTATATCATTTTGGAGGTGCGGATCATCTTTGGATCTACACCCCAGAATGCTGCTAAGAGAGGAGTAAAGACTGAATTGTCCCCTCGTAGTAATTCCCACTCCCATG
>NW_017329731.1:0-210 GCF_000935625.1 Nanorana parkeri | reverse complement strand
TGACAGGCTTTATGCAATTATGAATGTCAAAAATATTAAATTACTTTTATTCATCATATTCATAAAGTGTTAAAATGTTGATTCTTTGACATTTTCTTTGCTTAAGGCACTTGTACATAATGTATAAGGTAAAAGCTCTTTTTTTTTTCTTTTAACTTGTACTAAATTCAGGATATCATTTTCCACAAACTCCACTTCATCAGTTTTAGA
>NW_017329730.1:0-210 GCF_000935625.1 Nanorana parkeri | reverse complement strand
TCATTAAGTTACATTTGGAGTGTAACTATATTTAATACATTAAAGAAAAATACAAGATATATTGTACCCGACTCCATGCACACAGGTTTTAATTTAGAAATCAAAT
Organism: Nanorana parkeri; assembly: GCF_000935625.1. NCBI lineage: Eukaryota > Metazoa > Chordata > Amphibia > Anura > Dicroglossidae > Nanorana > Nanorana parkeri. The sequence continues at coordinate 104 of NW_017329730.1, read as the reverse complement.
TTAGAGTGAATTATTTCAGGGGAAACAAAATGTATAAAAAATAAATAAATATTGCACACTGCGTAAGCTGTACTAAAATGCAATTTCACAGGAAGATTTAATGT
>NW_017329729.1:0-210 GCF_000935625.1 Nanorana parkeri | reverse complement strand
AGCATGATGCCAGTCCTCCCTGTGTGTGCTTAGTATGATGCAAGTTTTCCCTGTGTGTGCTTAGCATGATGCCAGTCCTCATTGTGTGTGCATTCCATGATGCCAGTCCTCGCTGTGTGTGCTTAGTATGATGCCAGTCCTCATTGTGTGTGTATTGCAAGATGCCAGGCCTCCCTGTGTGTGCTTAGCATGATGCCAGTCTTCCCTGTG
>NW_017329728.1:0-210 GCF_000935625.1 Nanorana parkeri | reverse complement strand
TTTACAAATAAACTTTGCAGCATAATAGTGTTTCCCCCCCCTTGCCCTCACTCAGAGAGCAGCGACGAGTCAGCGCTGGTCCAGTGGGAAAAGCTCCAGATGGGGTCCTAATTTAGCTGGCTCAGAGGTGCCTGCCAGCTAAATTAGAATGCTACCTGTAGCTCCTCTCGCCGCTGCGGGGGTTTTTTTTTTCTTACTTACCTCGCCGAG
>NW_017329727.1:0-210 GCF_000935625.1 Nanorana parkeri | reverse complement strand
TCACAAATAAAAAAAGTAACCCCCCCCAAATGTTTAAGTCCTCCCCCTTCGTTTACGCACATATAAACGTAAATGTTCGCCAGATGCGTCAGCGCCCGAAAACGACAATTGCGCTACACATGTTGCATATCGCCGCGAACGACGCAGTGTGTAAGACCATGCCTAACAACAGAGTTACGACTGCGCATAGGCCTGTTCACCACATTTGCG
>NW_017329726.1:0-210 GCF_000935625.1 Nanorana parkeri | reverse complement strand
TTATGTCATCTGCAAATAGGGCCAGTTTAACCTCATGGGGCCCCATTCGACTCCCCTGGAATGTTGGGGAAGATGCAAGGGATCTGGAAAGCGGTTCCAGAGCTATGTTAAAGAGCAGAGGGCACAGCGGGCATCCCTGCCTCGTCCCTTTGTACACTGGGAACGGGCGTGACATAGCTGAAGGTGTAAGTATGCATGCTTGAGGGGACG
>NW_017329725.1:0-210 GCF_000935625.1 Nanorana parkeri | reverse complement strand
TTGCTGGTTTATTTAGTCTTATTATATATCCGCTTTACTAAAAGACCATATTAGGAGACATAACTAGCAGAGGATTTTCACATCAGTTAGTCAGTATATTCGCACTTCTCTTTTCTTGTGGTACTTTGTATGATTCCATCTTAAACTGTATCTATACAGATGTCCTGTTCTCACCGCATGACCAAACTGCCAGTTCTATGACCCATGGCT
>NW_017329724.1:0-210 GCF_000935625.1 Nanorana parkeri | reverse complement strand
ATTGACTGCTACATAAATCCTGTATAATAATAATAGTTGTAAATAAATGAGTAAAACATAACTGCTTGAAATATAGTTTCTAAATCACTATTTATCATGAATATTGCATTTTTTCCTTAAAATACTTATTTTTGCCTTTTTGTTTTCATCCCTTGTTACATCTCAGTGCTGCTGCTGATCTCCTGAAGTGTCTGTCTGAGATTTTAGTGA
>NW_017329723.1:0-210 GCF_000935625.1 Nanorana parkeri | reverse complement strand
GCCCCAAAGCAATGATGATGGCACGTGTTTCCTCGCAGGTCACCAACAGAGGAGGAGCAATGATCACAAGCTCCGCCCACAGAGGAAGAATAAGGATTCCAAACTCCGCCCACAGAGGAAGAACAAGGATTCCAAGCTCCGCCCGCAGAGGAAGAACAAGGATTCCAAGCTCCGCCCCCAGTCTGTTATTCTAACTCCATCAGCATGACA
>NW_017329722.1:0-210 GCF_000935625.1 Nanorana parkeri | reverse complement strand
ACGTGACTCCCTTTCCTCTTATTTTGCTGATATTTGATTATCGGGGTGACTTGAGTCCCTCCAACCCTAGGAGCACGTTTTCTGTTCTTTGTTTTTTGTTTTTTTCTTTGGAAACACTATGTTTGAATGGGATGTCATGGTTCAGAGGGTCAGAAAAGACTTAGGGGAAGACCACAACAAAAAGACTGTGGAGCGAAATTTTAGAGATAC
>NW_017329721.1:0-210 GCF_000935625.1 Nanorana parkeri | reverse complement strand
CTGTCATGCACTTCATTCATGAACCTTCATGACACTGTATGCCTTTTTTGTGTCTCGTGTCTTGCTGCTCCTGGACCAACCATAGGTCATCATCATAATCATTATGAACATACATTAGTGAGTGTTTGTATCCTTCACAATGGTGTATTTTTCTTAGAAACAACCTGGGATCTTGACAGAGACTAGTCACTTGGTGCCTGCAAACAGGCA
>NW_017329720.1:0-210 GCF_000935625.1 Nanorana parkeri | reverse complement strand
ATTCAACAAACATGAAATTGATTCCATATTATTTCCTGCGAACCCTGTCGCGGCATTCGGCTCTGACTCTGCAATTGATCTCTTCAGAGATTTAAAGAAACTGAAGAAGAAACATGTGGACCTGGAATTACACAGATTTACTCTCTCTGAATATTATAGAGCAAAAAAAATCCCCAGAGGATTCCGGATACGAAACCAACCCACTATAGG
>NW_017329719.1:0-210 GCF_000935625.1 Nanorana parkeri | reverse complement strand
CTGCCCATCACTGCCAACAACTTCCTGGATTCCCAGTGTGCTTTCCATCTCCTTCCCTGCTGCTTGATGTGATGCAAGCTCCTTTTCTCACGACTACATATCCCATCATTAATTGCTTCCAGCAAGCAATGGTGATGTTACATTGAGTTGCAGACGGCAGACTTAGTTTGAGTGGTGACAAAAGGAAGTGCATATTCACAGGGCTGAGTG
>NW_017329718.1:0-210 GCF_000935625.1 Nanorana parkeri | reverse complement strand
CATAGTCCATCATGGGAGCGGAGCCTTTTACAGGGTTATAGCCAAGAAGGGGCGTGGCCACATAATCCACATCTGCATGACTGGGCCAAGAGCACACCCCTACTGTATCTTCCCCATCAGGTTATGTCACATGGGCAGCTGCAAATCACTAGAGGACGCGGAATCCTACCCCATCCCCACTATTCCAGAAAGGGGCCCATCCCCACTATT
>NW_017329717.1:0-211 GCF_000935625.1 Nanorana parkeri | reverse complement strand
CCGGGGACATGTATACGCTGACGCAGCAATGAGCGGCGACATCTGTCAATCACAGAGCGCCATTGTCTGTAGGTCACCTCTATATATATATCGCCGGGATAAAGATCTGTCCGCAGTCTCACTGACCAGAACCCGGGACCGTCATCACCAAACAACGCCGAGATCAGAAAGGAACAAAACATTACAGGAGCAGAGGAGATAAAAAAAGACT
>NW_017329716.1:0-211 GCF_000935625.1 Nanorana parkeri | reverse complement strand
TCGTACTTGCAATCATCGCAAGCCCTCCCCGCTGAGGGGAGAGCTTGTCAATGATTGCAATGCTGAGCGGGCAGTGTGCGCACACCGGCCCATGCGGCTTTTGTCTTCCGAGCACGCTACCAACCCTCCGAAAATCATACGATTTTCGGCGGGTTTTCCAGCGCTCTAGAAAGACGAAAGTCGTGCGACCGTACAGTAAATGCGGTCGCAC
>NW_017329715.1:0-211 GCF_000935625.1 Nanorana parkeri | reverse complement strand
CCGCAGGCAGAAAAAAGGCCTTCTCCACTTGTTCCTCCCACCTCATAGTTGTTACGGTATTCTACGTGACTGCCAATTTTAACTATATTGGTCCAAAACCTGGGGAGCCCTTTGATATCATACAACTGTCTTCCATTTTGTATAGTGTTCTCACCCCTCTGTTTAATCCTGTTATTTACTGTCTGCGGAATCAAGAGGTGCAAAGGGCCTT
>NW_017329714.1:0-211 GCF_000935625.1 Nanorana parkeri | reverse complement strand
CGCCCATTAACCCCGCCGCAGCCGAGACGGCTTTTTATGTGCCGCCTGTTGGCTTTTATGGGGACATGTGATCGCTCCAAGTGAAATAAACGCTTGGAAGGGCGGCCGGCCCTCACACTGGGCCCGTTATGAGCGCCCGGAGCTCCTCCTCCTCCTCGCCGTTCTTTCCACGCGGCCGTCATGTGACCCCGACCGATTGTTTATGGAGAAT
>NW_017329713.1:0-211 GCF_000935625.1 Nanorana parkeri | reverse complement strand
TTCACATTCTATACAATGTGTACAGACACCAGGATGCTGAGGAACGTTCTAAGGCTGCAGCATAGGAGGAGACTGGAGAAGCAGGGAGCCGGCTCAGCGGTTCCGGTGACTATAACCTTTTTTTTAGCACCTAGAGAAAAACAATCAGTTACCCCTTGGAGTGTGGCGGGGGGGTGGGGGTAGCCCCGCTGCAAAGGTTCATACAATTTTT
>NW_017329712.1:0-211 GCF_000935625.1 Nanorana parkeri | reverse complement strand
GAAAAATGCATTAGAAAAATCAATAACAGAAAAACAACTTGGGAAGACCCCTCCTAATAACCTGTGTAGGTTTGACACAACAAGGATGTCAGTCTCTATGCCCTTGTTTAAATCATACACTATACGATATACTGTAAGTTCTCATTTTCCTGACTTTTTCTTCACTAGAAAAATGGGTGCATTTGCTTTAGATAGCACTTCTTTTTTTTAT
>NW_017329711.1:0-211 GCF_000935625.1 Nanorana parkeri | reverse complement strand
CTTATGTCTTTATTCAACCTCAAATACTTTGTAACTATGTAGCCCTCCTATAAGGTTTTAACAGAGGTGAAACTCTGGGATCTGTGACTGCATTAGACATACAGGGTTCATGTCAGTGTGTAGCAGAAGTTCAGAAGGCAATACATCTACACCCCTATTCTATTATAGTATTACATTCTATTATCTAAGATAGATAAGGAAATTATTTTAC
>NW_017329710.1:0-211 GCF_000935625.1 Nanorana parkeri | reverse complement strand
ACCCATCATCTACATGAACCTGGGCCCCTGTACCCATCATCAACATGAACCCGGGCCCCCTGTACTCATCATCTACATGTACCCGGGCCCCCGTCCCCTACACCCGGAGTCCCCTACACCCAGAGTCAGCTACACGCGGAGTCAGCTACACCCGGAGTCACCTACACCCCGAGTCCCCTACACCCGGAGTCCCCTACACCCGGAGTCACCT
>NW_017329709.1:0-211 GCF_000935625.1 Nanorana parkeri | reverse complement strand
GGCATATCAGGGTGCTGGCTGTCACTGGCGGCTGTGAAGAGAAACGCGTTCTTCCTCACAGCCGCTGCTGAGCTGTGTCAGTGACAGTCAGCAGCTGCTGCAGAAGAGGATGGACCCGGCGTTTGCAATGGAGGAGGAGGCGGGCCCGGGCCGGCGACCTAAGAGCAGGCGGGGCCCGGGGACGGAAGAGAAGGCGGGGCCCGGCGACCAC
>NW_017329708.1:0-211 GCF_000935625.1 Nanorana parkeri | reverse complement strand
CGGCGGCAAAAGTCGCCGGGAGTCTGTTTAAACAGCCCCTACGTCGTCAGTCACGAAGGGGTTAAAAATACAGAAGTAATAGGCATCAGGGGTGTGGAAGTTTTAGGTTTATAAAAACCACACAGCACTACTTGCCCAAGGACTAATGTGGGGATCCAATCTACTTGTCCCTCACGACAAGTACATAAGTACTTGTCAAAATACAACAAAT
>NW_017329707.1:0-211 GCF_000935625.1 Nanorana parkeri | reverse complement strand
GGGTCATCTTCCCCCATGTCCAGTACTTTGGCTCTGCAGGGGATGGGGGCCCTATCTGTGGCCCCGCCCCCCCCGGGAGGCACTCGCAGGCCTTCAGATCCTAACTTCTACTCACCCCATAGGGCCAAAGCCGACTGATAGGCCTTCTGCTGTTGTGATTGAGTGGTATAAAATCTTGGTGAGATATTAATAATAGGGCGGCGTCTGAATT
>NW_017329706.1:0-211 GCF_000935625.1 Nanorana parkeri | reverse complement strand
CTACAAGTCCCATGAGGCATTGCAAGGCTCTTGACAGCCACTGGGATGGTTCCCCGAGGCATGATGGGATTTGTAGTTTCAGCACAGCTGGAGGGCCGTACTCCAGGCTTAGGGTGACCATCTTTGATCAGCCAAATATATATATATACAATTGTGTATTGTTTTAAGCATGTTTTTTTTTTGGACTTAGGGTGTGAATACTTCTGCAGCC
>NW_017329705.1:0-211 GCF_000935625.1 Nanorana parkeri | reverse complement strand
TCTGGCCAATCAGGAAGACGGGCGCCGTGTAATGACGCGGCGCCCGGCTTCCTGTTGGGCCGGGAAGCCAGCTCCATGCTCCCTCGTCATGAGGTAGAATGAAGCCGGCTTCCCGGCCAATCGGAAAGCTGGGTGCCGCATCATTACACGGCGCCTGGCTTCCTGATTTTTCAGCTTCCCGACCAATCAGGAAGCCGGGCAGCGAGTCATT
>NW_017329704.1:0-211 GCF_000935625.1 Nanorana parkeri | reverse complement strand
GGTGTTTCAGCATAATACATCATTAGGAGTCAAAGCATATATGTAAGCCATAGGGTTTATATATTTCCTTAATCTGGTATAAATCTACAACTCCGCGTGTAAACGCAGGGGGGGGACGGGCGAGGGCTTGATCGCCCTCTCTCACCTACGCAGCAGGCGGGGAGAAGTTCAACAGGACAAGGAGAGGGGGAAAGAGGGAGAGAAAAAAAAA
>NW_017329703.1:0-211 GCF_000935625.1 Nanorana parkeri | reverse complement strand
TTAGCTTAGTGAATGTGGTAAAAATGCACTTTGCAAAGAATATCCAATCATGTACAAATAAAAAAGTTTTTACAAAAAAAAACTATTTTTGCTTGCACATGTTTGGGTGATAGAAGTCAGAGTTTCACCTCATTAAGACTTAACTAGGCTAAGGGGAACCTTCCCCTACCAAGTGCGAATTCCCTTGCAAAGTGAACAGCCTATTTGCCTT
>NW_017329702.1:0-211 GCF_000935625.1 Nanorana parkeri | reverse complement strand
GTCACCGGTCACACATTCCACCGCCAAAAAAACTGGGCGGGGTCACACATTCTAACGTAGTCACAAACTTTGATAGAAGGTTCACATGAAGTGGCCGGTACCCATGTGAGGGGTCTGGGGAGCCAGGGGCGGCATGGCAGAGGTGACAGGGGGAGGGGGCGGAGTTTGGGTTTGTCATCCATGTGACTAAATGAAAAGTACGCCGTTTGCA
>NW_017329701.1:0-211 GCF_000935625.1 Nanorana parkeri | reverse complement strand
AGCTCGCAGGAACCTGGGGTAGATTGCTTTAGCTCGCAGGATGCTGGGGTAGATTGCTTTAGCTTGCAGGAACCTGGGGTAGATTGCTGTGGCTCGCAGGTTGCTGGGGGTAGATTGCTGTGGCTCGCAGGATGCTGGGGTAGCTAGCTTTAGCTCGCAGGAACCTGGGATAGATTGCTGTGGCTCGCAGGATGCTGGGGTAGATTGCTTT
>NW_017329700.1:0-211 GCF_000935625.1 Nanorana parkeri | reverse complement strand
CCGTTTTTCTACTACGGGCGGACGGCAAGAGGTTAAAAGAAAAACTTTAAAAAAAACCTTACGATTCTTTCAGGGTCTGGAGGCCAGGTGAAGTCTTGGCAAGGAATAGCAAGGGGTATAAGCCCAAATTTCGGCCCTTCAGCTGTGGTGGCATTACAAATCCCACCATGTCTCTGGGAGTCTTGCCTATGACTGTCCAGAGTTTTGCAAT
>NW_017329699.1:0-211 GCF_000935625.1 Nanorana parkeri | reverse complement strand
CACTGACAGGTGACATTATGTATTGCAAGCCTAGTCTGTTGCAGTAACATTCGTTTGTTTTTTTTATTACTATTACCGGGACACCGGGCTGAGGATTCACTCCAGTTCTCATTAGGTAGGGAGACTGGGAGGACCTGGAAAAAAAATAAAATTAAAATGTTTTGGGAGTTTGTGTGAGATTGTGCCTGTGGTTGTGTGTGTCTGTCAGTGT
>NW_017329698.1:0-211 GCF_000935625.1 Nanorana parkeri | reverse complement strand
TGAATCAATACTGACAATGAATCCATGAAGTACAGCTGAACTCCTATGAAGTGTATATGAAGAGGGAGCCTTGGGATATAAGGCCAGCACACAGTGTGTGCACATTGGATTGTATGTACACAGCACTCTTTGTGTTGCATGTTGCTCAGTATGTCAGCTTTTAGCATCATGTGTTGCAGGATAGGATGTGTCTATTGTGTATCCCAACATT
>NW_017329697.1:0-211 GCF_000935625.1 Nanorana parkeri | reverse complement strand
GGTCCTGAAATCTCACTTCTATCCAACTTTGTATTGCACTCACAAAGTCGGATAGAAGGGAGAATTCAGGACCGATCAGCTGTTCCCCTCATCCCAGCTGTCAGTAGCAGTCTTTCAGCCGGCCAATGACCGGCCGTTTGGCCAGCTTCGGATTTCCCCTAGGCTCAGTCGAGGGTGCAATAGCTAGTTTGCTATTGGCTATTGCAAATTG
>NW_017329696.1:0-211 GCF_000935625.1 Nanorana parkeri | reverse complement strand
TGTAAAACAAAATTAGGAAAATAAAAATTATATATAAATATGTTTTTTATACTATAATATAAAAAAATTCTAAAAAAAATTATCAAAACTTGTGAAAAAAGTGTTTTCGTTTTCATTTTTTTATTTTATTCAAACTAAGTAAGGGGGCTAGGTACACATATGTGATATACTTATATAGCCCTATCTGTCATCTAAAAAACAATATATAATA
>NW_017329695.1:0-211 GCF_000935625.1 Nanorana parkeri | reverse complement strand
CACAGGGAAAGCAGACCTATGAGTGAGGACTTGGGAGGGGAAGACAGAATACAAGCTCTGGGGACTTGAGGGGGATACAGAATATGAGGCTCCTAGGAAAGACGTACCTCATATCCAGCAGAGTCTTCATCATCAGAGATGATCTGGGGATGGTCCACTATCTGGAGGAAGAACAGAGGTAAAGAGGCCGCAGGAACTTCCACATCACATA
>NW_017329694.1:0-211 GCF_000935625.1 Nanorana parkeri | reverse complement strand
TTTTGCCACTCTTTGGGCTGTGGTTCCCTTAAGGGGCACCAAAAGGTTAACCTCCCTGACACAGGAGGGAGGAGGAGGAGGGGGGAGAGGAGGAGGAGAGAGAGAGACCTGCTGTTTTGCAGGACTAATCGACACAAGTCTGTGAGACACATTTATGTTTTATTATCTGTGCCGAAGATTTGGACTTTTACTTTGCTAAAGATAACAACTG
>NW_017329693.1:0-211 GCF_000935625.1 Nanorana parkeri | reverse complement strand
TAGCAATCTAGCTATTCATTCCTATGCTGTTTTTTTTTTCTCTGCGGCCCCGATGTCAGGGGAAAAACAAAAACAGAAAGCAGGGAAATGTTTACTCGATAGATAGAGCAGAGTAAACCTGTCCGGGAGAAAATGTCTCTCTCCCGGGCGGCCAGGAGCCGCTATCTAAAATCAGGAGACTCCCGGAGCGTCCGGGAGAGTTGGGATGTCT
>NW_017329692.1:0-211 GCF_000935625.1 Nanorana parkeri | reverse complement strand
CCTGCAGTGTAAAGAACATAGATTATGCAAATGTTATATCCTCTTCTTGTCAAGATTTGGTTACTGCAGATGTTTACTCACAGAAGTGGGAAGTTTAGTTTCAAGGTTTCTTGTTATGATTAGCAAAAAATGGTTTTCATTATCTGCTGCTAACACCTGAAATATATATTGGTCATCTCAATACTTTGTTGTATATCCTTTGTTGGCAATG
>NW_017329691.1:0-211 GCF_000935625.1 Nanorana parkeri | reverse complement strand
TAATCGCAAAGTGTATGGAAGGCGTACGTTTCTACTGTACGTTTCTATTGTACGATTGCACGTCTTCCGTCGAACAAGTGGCGTGCTTGTTCGACAACTGCCGAACGGGCCGGCTGTGCTCACGCACGCACTGCCCGTTCAGCATTGCAGCCATCAGAAGCCCGCCCCTCTGCGGGGCGGGCTTGCGATGATCGCAAGTACGATCTGCCTG
>NW_017329690.1:0-211 GCF_000935625.1 Nanorana parkeri | reverse complement strand
TTGATCGCTCAAAGTTCTTTTGATCCGTACTCACCTCTCCGACGACTTCCGGGTCTTCCGTCGGAGATCCGGTGATGTAACGGACATCAACGTCACCGGACTCCTCCCCCCTTCCACAAGTGGCTCTGTCGGCTAAAGAAGGGAAGGGGGAGGAGTCCAGTGATGTCATGGATATCGACGTCACCGGACTCCTCCCCCTTCCCTTCATTAG
>NW_017329689.1:0-211 GCF_000935625.1 Nanorana parkeri | reverse complement strand
AGGTGGTCATAATAATCTGGCCACTCAGTGTATATTCCCAGTTCAGTCCATAACTCTGGGGACAGGGTTGTCACATTGCAGACAAACTTGACAGATCCACCCTGTCCTCCCCATCCCAATCCCAGTCCTTTCACCACAGTTTCTACCAGTGTACTTCCTTGCACACCACCATCTCCCGTCCAGACCACTGACACTCTGGAAGCCCCAATGG
>NW_017329688.1:0-211 GCF_000935625.1 Nanorana parkeri | reverse complement strand
GTACATGTCCCCATCATAAATAATCCTCACTTTGCTCTGGGTTCAGAGGGATTTAGGACATGGACGGAGAGGGGGTTAAAAACTGTGGCCCAACTATTCGACCCAGATACTCATCGTCCCCTTTCCCAGAACTGCAGACGAAATTCGACCTATCACACCACCTCTACCAATACCTACAAGTGACCCACTATTGGCGCAGCGAGACGACCGT
>NW_017329687.1:0-211 GCF_000935625.1 Nanorana parkeri | reverse complement strand
TATTTATAAAGTATTACAGTACTATCACAGTGCAAAAAAAATAAAATAAATAAAAATTAAAAACACAATAAATAAAAAAATAAACAAAAATTAAATAAATCCAATCCCTAGTCGCTAGTGCAATTTAATTAAATTTCATTTAATATCATTTAACCGCAGGGCAGAGTGTGAGCTAACCACTGGGAGATAGTATAACTTATTCCAGGGCGGT
>NW_017329686.1:0-211 GCF_000935625.1 Nanorana parkeri | reverse complement strand
TGAAATGTTATGAAACATTTATTATCACCCCAATTTTTTTGCAAAATATAAAATACGGGGTCATGTCCGGAAAATAGACACCAAACATGTCAAGCCTTAGAATTGTGCGCACCTGTGAAAACGCAGAAGTCGACCACACCCAAAATTGGCCATAGGCATGCTTTAAAAGTTTTTACTGCTCATCCGTTTAGTGTTATCAGTGATTGATGGC
>NW_017329685.1:0-211 GCF_000935625.1 Nanorana parkeri | reverse complement strand
TATGGATGGAGGCAGTTCAGCTCTCTGACTATATCAGACATCTTAGGACATATAAAACCCTTAACAGGACATTTACTACATTTGAGAAACTATGTGTGTCAGAAACACCTGTTACACATACCTTGTCAGTAGTGTATGGTATATTAAGGGCGGAAGAAGATAAGGGACACACAAAGTATATGAAGAGATGGGAACAAGAAATGAGGAGGGA
>NW_017329684.1:0-211 GCF_000935625.1 Nanorana parkeri | reverse complement strand
GAAGAGGGAAATAAAGACACAGCAACTGCCAGAGAGGTTAATATTGAGAGTCAAATGTTGCAGAGAGCTTTTTATAAGTTTCTTTATTTCATCAAGTTGTAGTCACACTTCAATGTCACTTACAGAACTGAGCTCTTATCTCCACCAGTTCTTCTTTACTCATTTTGCTAATTCCCCGGTTATCAGTGATGACAACTTTATCTGCCAGAGG
>NW_017329683.1:0-211 GCF_000935625.1 Nanorana parkeri | reverse complement strand
AAATCTGTATTTCTATATTGAATTTCTATACGTTCTATCCCTTGCCTAATAATCATATCGATTTAGACGTTTGCAAACTTACTTATTGTAGATGCCCATAGGATGTACTTCCTTAATGCACTGACACAACTTCTGAACTTTACACAATGTAACATTATCTTTGCTTGCTCTTTTTTTAAAATATTTTATTTTTTATAAACTTTTTAATTTT
>NW_017329682.1:0-211 GCF_000935625.1 Nanorana parkeri | reverse complement strand
AGTCTTGCGATGGTTGTAAGGTGTGTGCCCAGCCTTATGCACTGAATATGGAACTGTCCAATTAACAAAAGAGTTCATCAGTCAAACAGATTTGGTTCACTTCCTGTAAAGATTTATTTTATTCACCCACAAGCATTTTACACTTGCTGTGGTCCACAGTGACAAGAACAAAGCGGTTTACTTCACCATTTTATGCCAGTTGCACTGGCGG
>NW_017329681.1:0-211 GCF_000935625.1 Nanorana parkeri | reverse complement strand
TGTATCTCCGTAAGATATCTTCAATCAAGCATTTGTTTTAGTAACACTTGTTGTGTCCATTGAAAGAACCAATAAGATCCAAGTTCATGTTCAATTGACTTTATTCTCAACTAACTAATACCTTCAAAGACGTTTTATGGAAAAAGTTTAAGCGAGTTTAACAAAGAACTCCCAGGCATCCGATACACTTTATCCTGCATTATTCACTTTA
>NW_017329680.1:0-211 GCF_000935625.1 Nanorana parkeri | reverse complement strand
CAGAATTTTAGTGTTCAGAAACTCTTGCTACTTGATGATAATATTGTACAGTTAGAGTTTTGTTTTCTGTTGAAGCACCTTACAAGTGACAGTTGTTTTTTATTATATTGACGTGAATGCCTTTTTCAAGATTTAAGTCTCTATTGTCTGCTGACATTACTCTTGTTATAAAATATATTGGTTTGCTTCCCTAATTTAAGATTTTTAGGTT
>NW_017329679.1:0-211 GCF_000935625.1 Nanorana parkeri | reverse complement strand
TACTGGGGTCAGGAGGTACTGGGGTTCAGGAAGTACTGGGGGTCAGGAGATACTGGCGTTCAGGAGGTACTGGGGTTCAGGGAGTACTGGGGGGTCAGGAGGTACTGAGGTTCAGGGAGTACTGGGCTTCAGAAAGTACTGGGGTTCAGGGAGTACTGGGGTTCAGGAGATACTGGGGGTCAGGAGTTACTGGGGTTCAGGAGGTACTGGG
>NW_017329678.1:0-211 GCF_000935625.1 Nanorana parkeri | reverse complement strand
GACCGCAGAGCAGCTCCTGTCAGCTCCGGCTTCCTTCGGCCCGGACCTCTGACACTCCTGAGTTCCGGCCGAAAGCAAGGCTGTATTAGTGAGGTCTGCAGACCTCACTAATCACACACTAGAGCAACAGGGATCGATCTGCCTCCCCACAGCCTCCTCCCTGCAAAGCTGTGAACAGGTGAGGGGGCTCGCGGGGGGGGGTGTATTATTA
>NW_017329677.1:0-211 GCF_000935625.1 Nanorana parkeri | reverse complement strand
TGTGAACACTTTCTTAAAGCGATAGCAACTGATACTTTTCTAATGATAATTAGACTAAAGTACCTTAAATAACTGAATTCCTGCATTGTTAGATCTATTAATAGCTTTAGAACAACCATAGGGGCAACATTACAACCACACAATTACCTAAACCCTTAAATTATTGACAGTTATAACTGATATTATAAAATGCAACAAAGTACATAAGCAA
>NW_017329676.1:0-211 GCF_000935625.1 Nanorana parkeri | reverse complement strand
CCAGAGCTGGTTTCATAGCCCGACGTTTTGCAATGGTAGATGGAGTAGAGGAATTCACAATAATATCCCTGGGGGGGCCGTCCTTCTGCCGTCTCGTCAGAGCCCTATGGATCCTTTGGAATTCCAGGCGCTCTACTGGGATTGATGGTGTCAGTTCCTGCAATAAGGTGGTTACCGTTGCCTGGAGGTCCATGACCGATTCAGGAATACC
>NW_017329675.1:0-211 GCF_000935625.1 Nanorana parkeri | reverse complement strand
CTGTTTTAGTGTGGCTCCTTTCCATTGCAGGGTCCTATGGAACCACCTTTGTGTGTGCTAGTAAGTGGTGTGTGTCTCCACAAAGACTCAGCAAGGCAATCTGCTCCCCTTTTCTCCTTCTTCCTCCCTCCTTTCTTTTCCCTTCTTTAAGTTAGTAGATGAACAGCTGTTGGAGACTGCTCTGTCCCTTGAGATCTTGTACTGGACAGGA
>NW_017329674.1:0-211 GCF_000935625.1 Nanorana parkeri | reverse complement strand
AGAGAGACGAAGGATCAGCCGAAGCTACGGCTGGATCCTTCGGTTGTTTCATGAATAACCCCCATAATGAAGTGTCTGCAGTCAATTTATAGGTTGTCCCCGAAGGCAGTGTGGTGCGGCTGGGGGCCTAACATATTTAGTAGTTCCGCAGAGAACAGATTGGTTAATAGTGGACTTCAAAGACCTGCAACCATGTTTTTTGGGAGTTTGT
>NW_017329673.1:0-211 GCF_000935625.1 Nanorana parkeri | reverse complement strand
GGAGTGTCTGTCGGGTGTGTCGGCACGCTGTAGATATCGGTTTCTGATGGTGACATTTCTCGGCAGGTCGGAGGGAGGAGATGATTCGGCGATTCTTTTACCATAAGTTCAGGTGAGGGCGGTTCCTGAGTGATCTGTCATATTATTGGCTGTCTGTCTCTTTACTGACCACACCCACATAGACCAGCTCATACACACTGCCCGAACTGAC
>NW_017329672.1:0-211 GCF_000935625.1 Nanorana parkeri | reverse complement strand
ACTGTAAGGGTTCATCATAGATGGGTCATGAGACTCAGAAGATTTTTTAAAATTCTTTCATGGAACACTTTTTGTTTTTTGGTTATTTTGTACCCACACCCTTTCAAGTGAATTCTCAAGCCAAAACCTTTTTCTTGATCTGGGGCTCCATAAGAGAGATTTGCTGATACTTCCTGTCCTGTTGACAATGGTTTTGCCAGACAGGAAGTGA
>NW_017329671.1:0-211 GCF_000935625.1 Nanorana parkeri | reverse complement strand
GTGTGTATGTATATATATATATATATATATATATACACACAATTTATTTTGTGTGTTCTTTCCAGATTCCCTGACAAAGACTTTGTCTTGTCATTTTATGAGAAAATAGTGTTGAGTTAATGCATCTGGTATAGTAAGAAATAGAATAGCTTAGGTTGAAACAGTGTTTTAGTCTTGCTGCATAGGACAAGTGAAATACATATTGATGCAC
>NW_017329670.1:0-211 GCF_000935625.1 Nanorana parkeri | reverse complement strand
ATGCAGGTAAGAGGACCAGGTCAGGTTTCTGGTCAATTAGAACAAAGAATGGAGAATTTGTACCTCAGAGCTAGTAAATCGGCTAGTAAAATGCAGATACTGAAATGTTTTAATAATTATTGGAATTTCTGCCCAGGCTGCAGTATTAACTGTTAAGAAAAACAGCCGGTCCGGAGCTCTCTAGATCTGAGCGGGCGTCTTTAGACGTCCG
>NW_017329669.1:0-211 GCF_000935625.1 Nanorana parkeri | reverse complement strand
CCATGTGACACGTGTTGGAGCTTACACGGGACTATGGACTCTTTCCTCACCCCCATGTGACAGTGCTGTCACATGGGAGAAGGGGCGTGAGTCACGTGTCTCCTGAGGGCAGAGGGGTGGAATGGGGATGGGGGTACATGGTCCTGGGGAGGGGGCATTAGGTGACCCTGTTCCTGTGTCTTGCCGGGTCACGTGAAGCATGTTTTCTACT
>NW_017329668.1:0-211 GCF_000935625.1 Nanorana parkeri | reverse complement strand
AGGTAACAAACAATAGGAGGCAGAACCTTCGCCAAACACTGTAATGACATCAGCAACATTTTACAAATACAATACAAACTAATTTATAAAACACATTCTACAAGACAGACCCATTCAGATCCAGCCTCTCTGAGCTGCCTGTGTGTTCTAGCACACAGAGTGACTAGACATATCGCAGACATCCCAACCTGCAAAACCTTATTTCAGGGAG
>NW_017329667.1:0-211 GCF_000935625.1 Nanorana parkeri | reverse complement strand
CCTGGTCAGGAACTCAACTATCTGATCCATTAAATTGTCCCACAACAGGTTTAGGAAACAGCCGGCCTTTATAGAATGAGCGGTTACATGTGGCCAATCAATGTCCGGAGAATTGAAGACACCCATTATAACAACATATCCCTGCTTCCCAGCTATTTCTATTTGGGAATTGTAGGTGAGCCTCCTCCTCTTCCCTTATGTTCGGGGGTTT
>NW_017329666.1:0-211 GCF_000935625.1 Nanorana parkeri | reverse complement strand
GCTAGTTGCCCTATCTGAGCTGCTAGGAAATATTTAGCTAGATGAGGGACTGCTAATCCACCCCGAGATTTCGGTAAATATAGTGTACGTCTGGGGACTCTAGGTCGCTTAGCCCCCCATATAAAGGCAAATACACGGGCTTGTAGTTTTCTGAGGGCCGGGGCTGGAATTGCTACTGGCAGAACTCGAAATAAATATAAGATTTTGGGTA
>NW_017329665.1:0-211 GCF_000935625.1 Nanorana parkeri | reverse complement strand
TATCCATCCAGAGAAACCCCTCCTGTTGTAGGGTGACAACGCTCAGTCACTGTATCTATGGAGGAGCAGCGTTGTCACCTGATTTGGACTAGAGGTGGATGTGATGGGGCGCCCACATGAAGGACGCAGAGCCCTCGTTATTGGTCCCGGGTTTGGGAGGACTCAGAATGGACGATGACGCCTTCTATTCAGGGCGGAGTGGCTCAGTATT
>NW_017329664.1:0-211 GCF_000935625.1 Nanorana parkeri | reverse complement strand
TCAGCATATGTCCCACCATTTAGCAAGTGTCCCACCATTTAACAAGTTCCTAGGGTGGCGTGGTGGCTTGTTTTATCATAACTTGGACAGGATAAGTGGGAGAACCAACAGCTTCTTAATTTTTTAGTCCATTTATTTGCTAAGATTAGAATAATGGGCTGAAATAGCGTGCAATGTGGCAATACTCTGGTAACATTACATGTTAACTGCT
>NW_017329663.1:0-211 GCF_000935625.1 Nanorana parkeri | reverse complement strand
GCACATGCTGAAACAATACAAATGCAATGCAAATTCAAAATTAAAAACATTTATAACTTTCCCCAAAACATGCAGAGAAAGCTTGTTTATACAGGATTAAGGTGCCCATACACTCTTTGATTTTTGCTCGGAAATCTTCCATGAATTGAATAGTTGATGGGACACCAACATTTTTTTTTTACTGTAATCCCGGTCAAATTTTCATGAAGTT
>NW_017329662.1:0-211 GCF_000935625.1 Nanorana parkeri | reverse complement strand
ACAGCTGCTCCAGATTTTGTCTGATCCAGTTTTGATAAATTTGATAAATTCCCCCCATTATATTATTGAATTTGTCCTATTTATTAGGACATGAAATAAATGGGACAATACATTTCTGGTGCAAATAATGCTAAAGTTATTTTTATTTATTTTTAAAAGTAGTATTAACCCCTTCCCTGTCACACAGCCACCCGCAGCATGTACGGGCGGC
>NW_017329661.1:0-211 GCF_000935625.1 Nanorana parkeri | reverse complement strand
GGTAAATAGATACCAAACATGTCAAGCCTTACAATTGCGTTTGCCCATGAAGCCACAAAAAACTACAATACCTAAAATTTCCCATAGCGGCCAATTTAAAAGCTTTTACTGCTCATTAGTTTAGTGCCAACAGTGATTGATGGCCCTAAAATTATTGCTCGCACTCCGATGTTCACGGCGATATGTAACGTGTAGCGCAATTTTCGTTTTT
>NW_017329660.1:0-211 GCF_000935625.1 Nanorana parkeri | reverse complement strand
GGCTTGCACAGTCCTGGTGAGACCCTGTCCCGGCCCGCACAGCATTTGCGAAAACGCGGCTCGTGCAGCCCTGGTGAGACCCCCACATAGCTTTGCTGAGACCCTACAGAGCCCTGGTTTAACCAAGGCTCTGTAGGGTCTCTCCAGGGCTCTGTGGGGTCCATCCAGGCTGGTGAGACCCCACCGAGCCCTGGTGAGACCCCACCGACCC
>NW_017329659.1:0-211 GCF_000935625.1 Nanorana parkeri | reverse complement strand
TAACTCCCTTTTTACTACTTTCTGTGTTATTTTTACCTATTGGGCCCTCTTACATTGGTGGTCAGTGAAGAAGTGCACAGTAATATTTGTGGTCCATAGCAGGATTAATGTTCACTTACATTGAGGGCTTGTGGGAAGAAGAATCCTTGCTTACATTATGGTCAGTGGGAGAATGGGCATAAATAGAAATCACAGGGCCCCATAGCAAAGT
>NW_017329658.1:0-211 GCF_000935625.1 Nanorana parkeri | reverse complement strand
AGGTTGTTGGCTCAGGCCCAAGCTTGGGTAGGGGCTCCCAGCCTGAAAGGGTGGGACAGGTGATGCGCAATTCCGAACAAAAGGAGGAAAGATCTTCTGGCATCCTGAGGGTGGCACTTTTGCCATCCCTGCGCGCTGTAAGGCTGAAGGGAAATCCCCAACGATATGGCATGTCATTGTCTCTCAATAAGGTCAACAATGGTTGTAGGCA
>NW_017329657.1:0-211 GCF_000935625.1 Nanorana parkeri | reverse complement strand
GCTCACTTCTCTGATTGCTGAACTCCAGATACAATGTAACAGCTCTGAGCTCAGAGAGAAGAGTCTGAGTGGTGCTCACAGTTTACTCCAGTGATAGGCATAAGGGAACTCCTGGCTGCAGGGTCTCGCTATCAGGAGACTAGGAGGAGATTAAAAGAAACAGCTTAGATCTGCTGGGACTTGTAGTTCTGTACTGGCTGTGTGCTGCTAT
>NW_017329656.1:0-211 GCF_000935625.1 Nanorana parkeri | reverse complement strand
GAAAAGTTTCTACTTAAGGGGAGAAACATTAAAGAAGCAGTTATGTGATCATAACAGAGGCCTGTCTGTTACAAAAAGGTTAGGTAGTCTCACAGTTGCACAGAAATACCCACTGAGTGGGTTGGTACAAATGGTCCAAAGTTTGCAGCAAGATGCTAGCATTTACAAAGGGTTAACCATTGGTTATGGATGCTTTTTAATTTTTAGTTTT
>NW_017329655.1:0-211 GCF_000935625.1 Nanorana parkeri | reverse complement strand
TCTCAGACGGGCTGTGCGGGGTCTCAGGTGCACTGTGCGTGCTCTCAGGTGTGCTGTGTGGGCTCTCAGGTGTGCTGTGTGGGCTCTCAGGTGGCCTGTGTGGACTCTCAGGTGGGCTGTGTGGACTCTCAGGTGGTCTGCGCGGGCTCTCAGGAGGGCTGTGCGGAGTTTCAGGTGGGCTGTGTGGGCTCTCAGGTGGGCTGTGTGGGCT
>NW_017329654.1:0-211 GCF_000935625.1 Nanorana parkeri | reverse complement strand
CACTGGGAACATGTCTACATATGGCACAATAACCCATTCGCGAAACACCTCATCTTCTATGGATGCTACATAGATGACATCATCATCATTTGGGATGGACCAGTCGACACCTTTAATGATTTCTTAACATTGTGCAACACCAATCCCTCCGGTCTCAAATTTACACACACGATTGACGAACACAAACTCATATTCTTAGATCTGGAGCTCA
>NW_017329653.1:0-211 GCF_000935625.1 Nanorana parkeri | reverse complement strand
CCAAGCACTTTACACTTGGACTCTGGGCAAGCAGTGAAACTACAAAAGGATTTTTGTATCTGTCTAGCCAGTCTAGGTTTTTTTTTTCATATGCACTTTGTGCTTTACTGTGTCTCTAAATTTAGCATGATGGAGATCCAAATGGTGACAGTGCAAAGCGAGAAATACCACATTGTGTGGAGGGGAAGCTGATTGAGCCGCGGCTAGAAGA
>NW_017329652.1:0-211 GCF_000935625.1 Nanorana parkeri | reverse complement strand
CTGCCTCACCTGCCTCCCCTGACCGCATGTCCCTGATGTGCGGTTAGAAGTTCCTCTTACAAAATGGTCATCTCACTTGAAGGTTCATTTAGGGTTGTTTATTTGAATGGAAATGTCAGATACATCCAGTGCGTTTTGGGGGAATTAGACAGATCCGGTTCTCACTGGAAATGGCTGACACTCAGCGCCCATCCGGGCCTAATTCAGAGGT
>NW_017329651.1:0-211 GCF_000935625.1 Nanorana parkeri | reverse complement strand
TTTTGCTCCTTTTTATGATTTTGTGTGGGTATCCCCTTTCCATGAAGCGTTTGTATAGATCTTTGGATTCCCTCAGGTATTCAGTGTGTTCACTGCAATTGCGTTTTATCCTTAGAAACTGACCTGTTGGGATCCCTTGCTTCAGGGGAAGGGGATGATGGCTCGTTGCGTGTAGGAGTGTATTCGCGGAGGTTTTCTTTCTATATGTTTT
>NW_017329650.1:0-211 GCF_000935625.1 Nanorana parkeri | reverse complement strand
TAATTAATCGAAATGAATCGATTAAAAAGAATTTCGATTAAATCGAACATGAAATTTGTAATCAGTACCAGCCCTAATATTAACTTTTACTACCCAATACTGTTTCATCTATTACTCTACTACAGCTGTTAATTATTTTTTTACAATTAAACATTGTTTTTTTGTTTTACTATAAACAGTTACAATTTAACTTTATTATTAAAAAAAAGTG
>NW_017329649.1:0-211 GCF_000935625.1 Nanorana parkeri | reverse complement strand
TGGCTGACGTCCCACCCAGCTCAGTGATGCCACTGGTTGCCAGGAACTCAGCGGGACGCCCTCAGGCGAGAACAAATTTGGGGACACCCCTGGCGGCAGAGCTGTACAAGACTAAAGACCGGATGAACAGAAATGCAAATACTTTGGCAGGTAAAACAGCCCCCCATATACAGGCCCGGCGCTACTGCAAGGCAAGGCAAGCGGCCGCCTG
>NW_017329648.1:0-211 GCF_000935625.1 Nanorana parkeri | reverse complement strand
GCAAAATGAATAAAAAGATTTTTCAAAAAAAAAAAAAACACTCATCTCACTCTACCAATTCAGTAGCTATATGCAGGCTATAGTTGATAAACAACAGATGGTGAAATTTAGGCAATACAGATCTATAAAAAAAAGTATATGGTATCTAGAGAAGCAAGATACAGGGCTTGGCTCACACAGGGCTTGGGGAACAAAGTGCCTGGGAGCTAAG
>NW_017329647.1:0-211 GCF_000935625.1 Nanorana parkeri | reverse complement strand
GTCATAGTGAGATCCATTCACAATGACTGCTTGATATAATTAACAAGCTAGTAGTAAAAGTTTAAAAATTGTTTTAAAAAATAGTGTAAAGTGTAAAATGATAAAAATAAAGAGTTAAAAAAAATAAAAAAATTAAAATGATATATAAAATATTTTTATACTATCATTATTATAACAATTAACCCCTTACAATGAAAATCTGCAGCTGAGC
>NW_017329646.1:0-211 GCF_000935625.1 Nanorana parkeri | reverse complement strand
CAGGAAACAAGTGAACAGAAATGACCAAGGCATTATACAAGCAACAGTTACTACAGACAAACCTGAAGAAGAAAGTGAGGGTAAAGCAGAGGCGGGGGACAGAGGAACATGAAAGGGAGGGGAGGCAAGAAAGGTGGGGGGAGAGGTCGGAGATGTCCATACACCGTTTGGTTTACTAATTTGTATTGGGATTGTAGTCTATCACGGGAGT
>NW_017329645.1:0-211 GCF_000935625.1 Nanorana parkeri | reverse complement strand
GGGGTCTTTACCATCCTTCGGTATAACCGTAATGTGGGCTAAGAGTGTTTCAGGTGGAAGGGTGGCACCAGTGCGCAGCGAGTTGAGTGCTAACAAGAAATGTGGGGAGAGATGCGGGAGATAATGCTTATAGTAGGCAAGGGTATATCCATCTGGTCCCGGGGCTTTACCTGAGTGGGAGGTTTTGATAGCAATTTCTAATTCTTTGGGG
>NW_017329644.1:0-211 GCF_000935625.1 Nanorana parkeri | reverse complement strand
GATGATTTCCATAAAAACATTATATCTAGAACATTTGTTTTATTTTCCGTTTAAGTATGTGTTACACAACTGTAGTTTAGGGGTTGGCAAACTCCATCCATAGCACTGTGGTAAATCTACAAATCCCATCATGCATCTGCCCCTGGGAGTGGTGACTGTGGCTGTCTGTCTCTTGCAATGCCCATTAGATTTGTAGTTGCCCCACAGCTGG
>NW_017329643.1:0-211 GCF_000935625.1 Nanorana parkeri | reverse complement strand
CTGCCCTCGGCAGCTTTGTGAATAGACCCCTAAGAGATATACCAAATATGCAGCAGGATAAAATTACTATTTAATAGTCTGGAGAACCCCAAAACAAATCAAGACTCCATTTTTGGGCATAGTCCCACAGACTGATCCCCTCTGCCATAAAATTCTAGTAGAGATGGAACATTTGACTACAAACTGTAAGAACTTCAACAAGTAATCTCAT
>NW_017329642.1:0-211 GCF_000935625.1 Nanorana parkeri | reverse complement strand
TTATGATGGATCCGGCAGTCGAGGGGTTACAGGGTTTGGGACGGTCCCGCCCCCTCCAGGTAGTGACATCAGACGGGGGGAGATGATCACACACAGCACACTGCAGCCTGTTCTCTCTCCATCACTGCATTCCACTGCACTGGCAGTGGAAGGGTTACAGGGTTATGATCGATCCGGCAGTGGAGGGGTTACAGGATTATGATGGATCCGG
>NW_017329641.1:0-211 GCF_000935625.1 Nanorana parkeri | reverse complement strand
TTTTTGTTTTCACATCCCCTACAGGGGCTCAACAAATCCTGCTACTTAGTGCTCTTAGACATACTCATATCGTATAGGTTACTACGTAAAGAGATCCAAATTTTGAATGTAACATCCAACTACTTAATGTTGATATCTATGCTTCCATGCCCTGACTGGTTGACTGTGTATATCTTTTGGTCTTGTGCGCAACTAATGTGGTTATTATCCT
>NW_017329640.1:0-211 GCF_000935625.1 Nanorana parkeri | reverse complement strand
ATATATTCTGTTTATTATTTATAATGAATCATTCAGCCTTGTTCTTCTCTGCATAGAAAGATCAAATGGAGAGAATATACAAGTGAAATATCTCCCCCTAGTCTATACAATGTTTTCTTTTATACATAATTAACTACTTATACATGGAGTGTGTCTGTTCTCTCCCAAATCAAACACGTTCCAATATATTGTAATAAAGATCAGAGAATAC
>NW_017329639.1:0-211 GCF_000935625.1 Nanorana parkeri | reverse complement strand
GGAGGGTGGGGGTGTTCCTCCATATAGGAGGGTGGGGGGTGTTCCTCCATATAGGAGGTGGATCCCCAGACAACATGGGACAGGAAATGACTCTTTTGAAAGATGAAGCATTTTCTTGTTCCGGCCCAGCAGGTTATCTTTGGAGGTGTAAGGACCGGCGAGGCTATGACATGCGATAGTTAGGGACGCAGGTCTGGTAGATGCGCACATT
>NW_017329638.1:0-211 GCF_000935625.1 Nanorana parkeri | reverse complement strand
GCAAGGGATAAATTGCTATTACAACAATCGGAGTCAGAATACAGTATCCAGCTTTTGACAGGTGGCGCTATTAGCGAAGCAGGGAAGCCAGAGTCTGCAGGATCTATGATGGGATGTGGGGTCTGTGGTGGGCACTGCGGGGTCTCAGGTGGGCTGTGAAGAATCTCTGGTGGGCTCTGCAGGGTCTAAGCCTGAGACCCTGCAGAGCCCA
>NW_017329637.1:0-211 GCF_000935625.1 Nanorana parkeri | reverse complement strand
CTGGTTGATTGCTGGAGAGAGGTTAATCCCACCTCCAGGGAATACACTTTCTATTCCAACCCACACAATTCATTCTCCAGGATCGATCACTTTTTTGTATTGCACCCTACTCTCCCCACGGTGGTCAATTCCACCATTGTTCCGTTCTCCTGGACTGACCACCATGGGGTGACCCTCTCACTGTCCTCCCTCTGGTCTCAGCATACTGATC
>NW_017329636.1:0-211 GCF_000935625.1 Nanorana parkeri | reverse complement strand
CAGTCACTATGACTGCTTGATAAATTAACTTTTTAAAAAAAATGTTGGCTATTAGGCTGCTCCAAACTAAACTTAGGAACAGCTAATAATAACCTTAGAGACTTTAGTCAGATTCAGATCTCACTAAAAGCTCTTTGATCATGCATAGATGATCAGAACTGATACATTTAATTCAAAAGATATACATTGTATCTTTTGAGTGAAATGTATC
>NW_017329635.1:0-211 GCF_000935625.1 Nanorana parkeri | reverse complement strand
GATAGAAGCTGTTAAGTTGGAGGTATTGGAGCCACAGTCCTGGGGCAGTTCTCCCCTCAGGGAGAAGGTCAGTTAGAGGTTTGAGATTGGTGCATGAAAGCGCCGTTAAGATAGGAGATGGTTTCCCTCGTCTCCATCGTAGGTAAGAGGAGGAAATCAGACCCGGAGGAAAGGATGGATTATCCATGATAGGAGTCAGAGGCCCCAAATG
>NW_017329634.1:0-211 GCF_000935625.1 Nanorana parkeri | reverse complement strand
GGTTCTCTCGAGTATTTGCCAGGGGGACCACACCTTATCAAGTTCGAGAATAGTATTATGCAATCGAGCCGTTAGATATTCCAAATTATGGATATCATGAATCCTTCGCAGTAATTCTTCATAAGACAGGGGTGTAGATTGTCGCCATTTTAAGGCTATAAGGCATCTTACTGCAGTGAGGACATGGTTGGTGAATTTGGTGGTAAATTTC
>NW_017329633.1:0-211 GCF_000935625.1 Nanorana parkeri | reverse complement strand
TTTTTTTTTTTTCTAATCTTCTTATCATCCCCCAAATATACAGTGTTTAGGGCGGGCATTATGAACTCCATGTTGGGCACTTAAATGCCTCTAAAATATTCTTCCATTATGCTGTTCAGCAAACTAGAAGATGTATGCTAGATCTCCCGATGCTAAGCTTTTTAAAGCCATTCAGCCTTCCTTATGATGTAGAACATTCATCACTTTAGTA
>NW_017329632.1:0-211 GCF_000935625.1 Nanorana parkeri | reverse complement strand
TGTGGGAGGGGAGACACCTGCCGCTCACAGCGCTCTCCTCCGTCAGCGCTTGGCTGGCTGTCACTTTCTCTCCTCCCCGCTGGGACACAGAGCAGCGCCCAGCGGGGAGGAAAGAAACCAGGCATGCGCTGATGTATCGGCAAGAAAATGGCACTTTCAGCATTTAGCCGAAAGTGCAATTTTCGGCCGATATGTTTCGGTGGCCGATATA
>NW_017329631.1:0-211 GCF_000935625.1 Nanorana parkeri | reverse complement strand
CTGCCAGTTTTTAGAAGACACTTTCTTCAAGCAGTGGTACATGACAAAGTCTGCATCTTTCAAGAAGACCATGATATTTATACAGGACAATGCTCCATTACATGCATCGAAGTACTCCACTGCATGGCTAGCCAGTACAAGCCTTAAAGATTAAAGAATAATGGCATGGTCCCCTTCCTCATCTGACCTAAACCCTATTGAGAACTTGTGG
>NW_017329630.1:0-211 GCF_000935625.1 Nanorana parkeri | reverse complement strand
AGCACTGCGGTATATGTCAGAGCTATAATCAATGTATAATAGTAATTGCTCTGACATATAGCGCGGTGCTGTACAGAGAACCCTGATCCGGTCTCGGGAGACATTCGAGGTGGATCCGCTGCTCGCTGTCATGGCGCTCCTGTGGGGATTATAGTCTTTCGAGGAAAGTGTGACACCCTCTTATTTGAATGACTGAAATGAAACCTTTTTT
>NW_017329629.1:0-211 GCF_000935625.1 Nanorana parkeri | reverse complement strand
GCATGGCTAGCTTTTTATCAGACTTTGATAAATGTGGGAATTGTAAATTGAACAAATAATGTAGAGGAGCCAGGGGAAGTGAGTGACCCGTTAGATTTTGTAGTGTGTGTTTCACCATCTTCCAATATGACTGCAATAATGGGCAAGACCAGAATATGTGAAATAGGGTGCCTACACTCCCATCACACCTCCAGCAAGTTGGGGACGTCGA
>NW_017329628.1:0-211 GCF_000935625.1 Nanorana parkeri | reverse complement strand
CGAATGCTGGACCCAGCAAAGAAAAGGAACTATAATGATATGCGGAGGGCAGTGCTGGGCTATTATGCTGTGTCACTCAATTCAGGAGCACGCCCCGTATTCAAGAGAATTCCTTTAAAATGTATGCGCACAAAATATCTTGTTGTCTTCCAGCCACTTGTCGCCGGTGGCTGGCCCATTCCCCAGACTAAGAAACAAGTCCTGGCATTTC
>NW_017329627.1:0-211 GCF_000935625.1 Nanorana parkeri | reverse complement strand
AGGCTCTCGGACAACCCCATGCGGAACTGGTGTTTCAGAGCGGCATCGTTCCATGCGGTATCCGCTCCCCATCTCCGGAACTCTGCTACATAATCCTCCACAGGACGGCGACCTTGGAGAAGGGAGCTGAGAACAGATTCTGCTGTGGAAGCACGTTGGGGGTCATCGTAGAGCAGAGCCATGGATTCAAACATGGTGGCAAGCGAGTTCA
>NW_017329626.1:0-211 GCF_000935625.1 Nanorana parkeri | reverse complement strand
GCAGACCTTCTGCTATGGGGCTAGAGAAAGTAGACTATAGACTACAAATGCAGTGGGACTTATCCATTCACAGTCCCACAAACGCAGGCATGCTAAATTCAAATATCAGCAGATGTCTGCAGGGCGAACCACCCTATGGTTTAGGTGAGGGGGGGTGGAAGGGCTGGTAAGTGTTCAGATAATGCAATGTTATTACACTGTGCAGGATTTC
>NW_017329625.1:0-211 GCF_000935625.1 Nanorana parkeri | reverse complement strand
ATGTCCTTGTGTTTAAACAAAACCGGTAAAATTTGCATCGGATACAATAGGCGGGGAAAGCTGATCATTCTGAGGAGATGTCCTCTGCCCAATAAGGACAGTGGTAAATCTTTCCATTTTTGCAGATCTGAAGCTATAGACTGCAGTATAGGTGTTAAATTTAAGGAGTATAAATTGGTCGCCGACGTGGGAATATGGATACCTAGGTATG
>NW_017329624.1:0-211 GCF_000935625.1 Nanorana parkeri | reverse complement strand
CTGTTATAAACCTAGGTACGACCAGTACCTGCGAGGATCAAACAATGCCCACTGGGGAAGGGGGAGGGGTACAGAAGAGGGCGAGTAGGCATTGATCGGGGGTGAGGGTGTGGGGAGGGAGAGGAAAGAAAAAAAAAGAGGGGGAGTGGTGAGACCGTCCAGGTGAGTGGCGGCCGGGTATGAATGGATCACTCCACACAGTTCAACCAAA
>NW_017329623.1:0-211 GCF_000935625.1 Nanorana parkeri | reverse complement strand
TCAATATTCAGCGGCTCCTTCGGGGGTGAGCGCTACACTTGCCTTGGGGTAGATACACCCCTGGGTTTAAGACTCTCTATTGAAACCCTTTAAATATTCAACCCAGGGCAATCTTCACCCCCATATGCCCCCCAAAAACACCTTCATCAACCATTATGTCTGGAGATGCCGAGAGGTATAGCTGCTGAGAGGTGTACAAAAATACTTTTAT
>NW_017329622.1:0-211 GCF_000935625.1 Nanorana parkeri | reverse complement strand
GACCCTTGGGGGGTCTGCCGGTGGGCTGTCCTGGAGGGGCTTTGGCTCTATGGGGCTCGGTTGGTCGGCGGCGGCGTCCGCGGCCATAGACGCTCTTTCGGCGGCCACGGCCACTAATCGAGGCCCCAGCTTTTGCGTCCTCCGGATCGGCTCCGCGGCAGCCATCTTGAATGAGGGCAAATTTGCCCTTTCTTTTCGTCACTTCCGCCCG
>NW_017329621.1:0-211 GCF_000935625.1 Nanorana parkeri | reverse complement strand
GTGTGACATTTGTTTTAATTAATACAGTCTGTCACAATTTGCTGTACCTACTATAATAATTATACCAAAGCTCTAATAGAACCTCTGACAACTCATTCTGTATAAAACAAGGCAGAAAACATGCTGCATATTAACACATTTCTAACAAGATGAATATATTACTGTTTTTTCATAGTCTTCTGAACCTTATCAATATTAAGGGTACAATTTG
>NW_017329620.1:0-211 GCF_000935625.1 Nanorana parkeri | reverse complement strand
CACGGCTCCTATACCCCTTCCAGACCCTCCCAGTACAGATCTCACGCGCGTTCTTCCGATCACTGCAAAAATTGGTTTCGGATTTCATCTGGGCCGGTAAAATCCCTAGACTGAAACTACCGATCCTGCGACGCCCAAAGGCGGCTGGAGGGCTGGCCCTACCTGACTTTCATCTCTACTACATAGCATCTCACTTATCCCGAGTGATTGA
>NW_017329619.1:0-211 GCF_000935625.1 Nanorana parkeri | reverse complement strand
TGCCTTCAGCTACTATTAAAATGCAGGGATTTAAATCAGCCTCAATTCCAATATGTAAAGGCACTAGGCAGAGTTGCCCCCTCTCCCCCTTATTATTTGCTTTGGCGATCGAGCCCCTAGCTATCTTTATACGGGATAATCTTAATATTAAAGGAGTGCAATGTGGAGCAGGAGAACACAAATGTGCCCTTTTTGCAGATGATTTACTGCT
>NW_017329618.1:0-211 GCF_000935625.1 Nanorana parkeri | reverse complement strand
CAGACACCACTTCAATAAGAATAATCTGGAGCTTAATCTCTGCAATTGCGTTCTTCAGGTGACAGAGGTTGACTTATAGGCACATTGAGTCAATATCCGTGGAGCTACAATGGTTAAAAAATTGTTTTTAGACAGGAGGTGTGTGTGTGTGTTATATATATATATATATATGTGTATATATGTATGTGTGTGTGTGTGTATATATGTGTGT
>NW_017329617.1:0-211 GCF_000935625.1 Nanorana parkeri | reverse complement strand
CTGCTCTTTTTCCATCGCTGCCCTATATATTACTAAATAATCCCACTCAGTCCCCGTTCATACCTAGGCGTTTTGTCACTCAAAGCTAAGCTAAGACAAAGAATCCCATTTTTATGGCTTCTGTTCAATCCTGGGGGTTTTGTCACAAGCAGAATAACGCCTGTCACTGAGATTGGTACATAAGCGACTTTTTGGCAGATTACAGCGCTTT
>NW_017329616.1:0-211 GCF_000935625.1 Nanorana parkeri | reverse complement strand
TTTACGTCACATGATATTAGCGCAACTCTTTATCAAACCCACAATTTGAGTGACAATTACACTTTAGCTAGTTTTCATGCCCAAAAACATAACGTAATACCCAATTGTTTGTCAAATATAATGTCTCAGTCCAGGAAGTCCAAGTCCATGTGACCCTGGATGATTCCTGGACAAAGATGGTGCCATCCTTCTGGAGAGAAAAGCAGATGAA
>NW_017329615.1:0-211 GCF_000935625.1 Nanorana parkeri | reverse complement strand
GGTGAGTGAAAAGCACTCACCTCATAGTCCTCCTTTAATAATTTGAAATTACTTACATTTCCTGTTTTTTTACAAAACTGTCTCTATTTTTGAATTATAGCAACTTTTTTGGTTTCTTTTAAAAATAGTTGAATATGAATCTACATATACATTTTTTTTTGAATAACAATTTTTTATTAAGTCATACAGCATATACAAAGCATCTGATATC
>NW_017329614.1:0-211 GCF_000935625.1 Nanorana parkeri | reverse complement strand
TGTGGGGACCTTAACATGAGGCGCGGGTCAAGAATGGGCTGATTAGGATTGCCCCGGCCTGAGGCCGAAGATTCCAGTGCTGGGACTTTAGCAGTGTAGAGGGGCTGTCAAAGCTGCAGAGGATCCTGGTTCAAGCCAGTGAGTATGTGATAGAGGAAATATTAGTAGGTAGGGTTAGTATTAGAATTACTGGTAGAGTTAGTGTTGGAGG
>NW_017329613.1:0-211 GCF_000935625.1 Nanorana parkeri | reverse complement strand
GTGAGAGTGAGATTGTGTCTGGGGTTGTGTGTGTCTGTGAGTGAGATTGTGTCTGGGGTTGTGTGTGTGTCTGTGAGAGTGAGATTGTGTCCAAGGGTTGTGTGTGTGTGTGAGAGTGAGATTGTGTCTGGGGTTGTGCGTGTGTGTGTGAGAGTGAGATTGTGTCTGGTGTTGTGTGTGAGAGTTAGATTGTGTCTGGGGTTGTGTGTGT
>NW_017329612.1:0-211 GCF_000935625.1 Nanorana parkeri | reverse complement strand
GTAATGGGGATTTGGCGATTCTGTGGACTCTGTCAATAGCATTAGCACTATCTGAGGCCTGTGGGATAAGCTCCTTGAGGAAGCCTGTAATAAATTGATGGAGCTGTTGAGAAGATATCGATTCTGGAATCCCTCTAAATGTGATATTATTCCTGCGGGAACGGTCTTCAAGATCAGCAATTTTTGTTTTGATCCATTGAATTTCTTCCTC
>NW_017329611.1:0-211 GCF_000935625.1 Nanorana parkeri | reverse complement strand
GGCAGAGCTGGCCGTGACGTCAGATGCTGGATCGGCTGAGACGAAGTCCTTCTGCACTTCGGTCTCAGCCGAACATGCAAAGCATGTTCAGCTGACCGAAGAGCAGCCGATGTACAGCTGATTTTAGCCAATGTACGGCTGATTTCAGCCGATGTACGGCTTAAATTAGGCGTACAAGCCTGAAGTGAATAGCCGAACATCCGTATAGCAG
>NW_017329610.1:0-211 GCF_000935625.1 Nanorana parkeri | reverse complement strand
AAACTTGTGAAAAAAAGTATTTTCTTCTAGTTTTTTTCCTCGTTTTTTTAAATATTTTATTCATCCTAAGTGAGGCGTTAGGTACACATGTGTGATATAATGATATCGCCGATCTGTCCTCTAACATACAATATATAACATGTGCGGGTACATGTCCTATAACATACAATATATAACATGCGCGGGTACATGTCCTCTAACATACAACATA
>NW_017329609.1:0-211 GCF_000935625.1 Nanorana parkeri | reverse complement strand
GATCACTTGTAATAACACTGCAGCCGGTCCATCGGGCGATGCTGTGCATCCTTTTCTCTATAAGCCCCAGAAATGCATTGGATTTGTGCAAATTCTGTCTTTCATCTGGTTTTAAACATGAATATAACATTTAAATTCTTGATTTACTCACACCAAATCTTGCTATGTCAGGCTACAAAAAGGCATGTGGTCTCATTCTACAAGTGGAAAT
>NW_017329608.1:0-211 GCF_000935625.1 Nanorana parkeri | reverse complement strand
TACCATAAGGGATCTATTATAGAGGTGTACAGAAGCCAATTAACCACCAAAATGTCTTTGGAGCGTGGGAGGAAACTAGAGCACACCCAAAGTGAGAACATACAAACTCCTTGCAGATCGTAAACTGGCCGGAATTCGAACCAGGTACCCCCAGTGCAGGCAGTAGTGCTAACCACTACACCACTGTGCTGCCCATACAAATGTTTATTTG
>NW_017329607.1:0-211 GCF_000935625.1 Nanorana parkeri | reverse complement strand
CTATCTATCTATCTATCTATCTATCTATCCATTATCTATCTGTCTATCTATTTATCTATCTGCTGTGACTGTCAATGTCAGGCTCTCAGTAAGAAGTCTATATAAACTCCCCTTGATCCTAGTGGGACCGAATCGGCCCCAACACAGGATTGCTGACCTGCCAGTGGAAGGATAGTAAGGCCTGGAGCTATGGAAAGCAGAGGAATGAGCG
>NW_017329606.1:0-211 GCF_000935625.1 Nanorana parkeri | reverse complement strand
GCAGCTCTTGGACCAGTGCCTGGCTCCTGACACCTCCGGGGACGGTACCGGCTGTGACAACATGACCTGCATCATTGTGCGCTTCAAGCCTTTTTGCCCCAGCAAGAGGAAACTGGAGGACGGGGGGATGGGCTGCGGGGACGCCAGCGACAGTACGAAGAAGGCGAAGCGCGATTAGCGAAGCGCGTCCTCATTGGACTCTACAGACTTT
>NW_017329605.1:0-211 GCF_000935625.1 Nanorana parkeri | reverse complement strand
GAAAAACAATGTACCGCTTTGGCATGCTAAAATCCTGCATGCCGCCAGGGAGGTTAAGGAATAACAGACCAAAAAAATCAAATCCATGTTGTCACCCTGCAGTGAAATGTAAGGCTTCAAAACACGCGGATGTGGCAGCTCTTTTGAGCCTTTATTTTGATTGCACATTAAAATAATCTCATCAGTAGCCGTTCTCCTCAGAGAAGAAGAG
>NW_017329604.1:0-211 GCF_000935625.1 Nanorana parkeri | reverse complement strand
AGAGCCGGCACTCCTGCAAGAAAGGTCTCAACTCGTCTCCCGATGACCCCCACAGACTCACCATGAAAGACCATGACGTCCTGACTACACATTGAATGCAAGGTATGTTCGGTTTATGATGGCGAGTACAACCCAGCCAATGTAGGGAGAATATCCGGACAAGCTTACCATGCAGAGGAGCCATTGTTTAACGGGCTGTTGCAGGGGGCTT
>NW_017329603.1:0-211 GCF_000935625.1 Nanorana parkeri | reverse complement strand
TTATTTATATAAAAAACATAGAGTCACTCACAATTTAAAATAAAAAAAAACGGCCGGTGTAGTGTAGCGTTTCACTCGTCTGCTACTTCCTGGTATAGAGTGGTATCGAATTAGAATATACCCACCCGACGCGTTTCATCGTACAAGACGTCCTCAGTCTTGTACCTATGAGACCTATGACCTCCTGAGGACGTCTTGTACGACGAAACGC
>NW_017329602.1:0-211 GCF_000935625.1 Nanorana parkeri | reverse complement strand
TATTTGTTGTCCTCTTTTCTCGTATCTCCAATTCGGTGGGGTATATCCGTTGTGGTCTTTGTGGTAGGGGTCTCTCCAATGTGGAACCCTCTCTCTGCTTCGTAATCCTAAAAAAATGTTGGTATTATTTTGGGTGTCATATCTTTGGTTTTTCATCATCATTGATTTGTTCTTTTTGTGGATCCTCCAATATTGGGTGGAATATACTGTT
>NW_017329601.1:0-211 GCF_000935625.1 Nanorana parkeri | reverse complement strand
AAACTGGAAAAGGTATCTGCAGAACCTAAAAAAGGTAATTGCACATTGGTATTGAACTAGTAAGGCATGAAGATGGTTATAATGTTAATAATGTACATTCAGAAATATTATTTGAACTATGATATTGTATTTTGCTATGCAGAAATACCTGAGAAGAAACCTGAAAAGGAACCTGTGGAACTCAAAAAGGGTACATAAGTTTATTGCACTT
>NW_017329600.1:0-211 GCF_000935625.1 Nanorana parkeri | reverse complement strand
GCCACAAAACGGAAGCCTGCACTTATGTAGAACTTGCATTAGCGGGCATCCATAATGAGTGCCATTATTGAAAATAACAGTTTATATTTATGGATAAAAACATCCATTCAAGTACCTCCATTCAGCCATCTGACTGACATTTCAGCTTGCTACATCAGGACTGAAGCCTATTGACACTCATTTATGGCACTCATTATGGATGCCCGCTAAT
>NW_017329599.1:0-211 GCF_000935625.1 Nanorana parkeri | reverse complement strand
TTTACTTTATAAGTTATATGATCTATCTAATGGGGAAAACATTACATTATACAAATTACACTATTAGAATGCACATGGGAAATTATTAGGCCATACATAAAGGTGATGATATTTATGGATGTCAACTATTAAAATAATAGAACCCCTTTTCTTACGGACATCTTTATTAAAGGTAAAGTCCATTAAAAGATAACTTTCATTTACAAAACAA
>NW_017329598.1:0-211 GCF_000935625.1 Nanorana parkeri | reverse complement strand
TTCCCTCAGCCCGGACCCCCCTGTACGCAGAGCGTTCCCTCCCTCTCTCTGGAAAGTTTGTGCCCCTAGTGACGGTTGCCGGGGGCGGCCCTCCTCCCCTCGCCTCTCTCTTCTCTCCCACAAGGTCACACGCGGCGCTCTCTGAACGTTCCAGGAGGAGACGAGAACATGCCCTCCGGAGGATTCCAGCCCATAGAGGGAGGACAGGTAT
>NW_017329597.1:0-211 GCF_000935625.1 Nanorana parkeri | reverse complement strand
GAGATCGGGGCGTGATCCGAGATCACCAGGTCGTGAATCTCGGGACCCCGCGTGTTGGGCAACAGAGCATCTGAACAGAAGAAATAGTCCAGTCGAGACAGGCAATCATGTATCAGGGATACGTGCGTGTATTCCGATTCTAGAGGATGCATGAGCCTCCAAACATCACGGAGACAAAGAGCCTCCATCGTAGATGCCAACACCGACTGCC
>NW_017329596.1:0-211 GCF_000935625.1 Nanorana parkeri | reverse complement strand
CTGTGCATGCAGATGCACTCACACCTGCCTGCTGCCATTCCCAAGCAAGCTCTGCCCTGGTGATGCCCCAATCCTGCTGAATCAACTTTAGGAGACGGTCCTGGCATGTGCTGGACTTTCTTGGGCGCCTTGAAGCCTTCTTCACAATTGAAGCTCTCTCCTTGAAGTTGTTGATGATCCGATAAATGGTTGATTTAGGTGCAATCTTAGT
>NW_017329595.1:0-211 GCF_000935625.1 Nanorana parkeri | reverse complement strand
CCAGTATTGGGGGCTGAGGGAATATTTCTTTAAGTATGGGGGTATTCTGAGAGTACTGGCTGTAGATCTTTGATAATTTTGCGTATTACCTCTAGAGTAGGGTTGTAGGTAACTACAAGAGGGATCCTGGTTGGGTTTTTCTTCTCTTTGTACTGTAGTAGTCTTTCCAGTGGTATTCTTAGGGCAGATTTAATCTTTTTAGAAATAGTCT
>NW_017329594.1:0-211 GCF_000935625.1 Nanorana parkeri | reverse complement strand
TTCACCCTAAGGGGTTAATTTTTTTAATGTAACCCCCTCATAATGGCGATGTTTAAAGTATGTCACCAAGTGTGACACTTGGTCACACTTAGTGACGGTGACATTGTAGCCACCTAACCTGACCACTATTAGCTTAAGAGAGAACAAATAGCTTTTAGTTTTAGGCTGAAAAGTACAGAAAATGTTCTGAAATCCTAGGGGTGTGAGGTGT
>NW_017329593.1:0-211 GCF_000935625.1 Nanorana parkeri | reverse complement strand
TACTATCTCCACAAGTTATGAATGAACAGGAACACTCAGTAAGTCCCTGTTCACACCTGGGCGTTTTGACACTGAAAGCTTAAACGTCAAAACACACAACACAAGAATTCCCATTCATTCCTATAGCCCCTGTTCACACCTGAGAGTTTTTGCAGCAAGCTGCAAAAATGCTGAACGCTTGAAAAGGTGCATGAGCTTCTTTCAGGCAGAT
>NW_017329592.1:0-211 GCF_000935625.1 Nanorana parkeri | reverse complement strand
AAAAGACGGGTTTAATGGAGATAAGAAGGTGAGTAGCTCAGTGCGCAATATACCGCAGTGGTTGACGGTAACGGGGTTACACAAAGACTAGAAAAACCTAATGTGTGTAAATCTTTAAGACCAGATAACCTGCATCCAAAGGTACTTAAAGAGCTCGGCCATGTTATAGGGAGACCATTATTCCTCATTTTCAATGACTCCATAATGACTG
>NW_017329591.1:0-211 GCF_000935625.1 Nanorana parkeri | reverse complement strand
TCTTATTGCTGACTAGTTAGTTGGTAAGAATGATGCGTGACTTTTACCAGGTATTCTTTATAATGACAATCAATATGTCCTGCACAGGCACTAGTAGGCAAACAGCCCAAAGGCAAAAGAGGATTGACCTAAAATGACAACTTAATTTCCTTCTAGACATCTACCCTCCCACCCTTCCATGTGCACCTTGCTTTAGAGCTAGTTATGAATT
>NW_017329590.1:0-211 GCF_000935625.1 Nanorana parkeri | reverse complement strand
AGTTGATTGATAATAAATGGCTTCAACCAAACACTACCCATAAGTGACAGAAAGAATTCGTGTTATCATTCATATTCTCTGAAAAATGGCCAGGAATTCATAAATTCTGCCAGGGTATGTAAACTTATGAGCACAAGTGTATATGTGTGTGTATGTGTGTGTGTGTAATTATATATATATATATACAGTGGGGCAAAAAAGTTTTTAGTCA
>NW_017329589.1:0-211 GCF_000935625.1 Nanorana parkeri | reverse complement strand
CAGAAACTAAAAACTAGCTCAGTCATGAAGGGGTTAATTAATTAATCATAACAGCTGCAGGAAGCTAACAGCTCCGCATGGCTTCATTTATACATTTATCCCATTCTTAGGGACTCCCGACACCCCCCCTCCCCACCAGAATGCAGTGCCTCACGTGCTAGGAGTTTTCGCCCTCCTGAGCGCTTCTCCCCAGCCTCTGCCACGGTATCTG
>NW_017329588.1:0-211 GCF_000935625.1 Nanorana parkeri | reverse complement strand
TTTATTTTATATTTTTTTTTTCCTTTTACTTCAAACTTTTTTATATATATTTTTTATTTTTATTTTTATCTATTTTTTTTGTGCTTTTTTCGTTAGTTCACATCACGATTTTTTGGAAAGACGTGCGTCATTCAATATCAATACATTTTTTGGTACTCTATTGGGGAACTCCTTGGTACTCTATTGGGGAATATAGTTTATAGGAGTTTCA
>NW_017329587.1:0-211 GCF_000935625.1 Nanorana parkeri | reverse complement strand
GCTCTACAAGTTTAAACAGAGTCCCGGCGGCAAAAGTCGCGAAGGGGTTAATATATACAAAGCCTGCTCGGATTATTATTATTACACAGGATTTATATGGCGCCAACAGTGTGCGCAGCGCTGTACAATATCAGGAAGACATTACAATCGCAAGACAGGATGGCGAGGAGTGGCAGAGGTTGTGTACATCGCTCGCCGTGATTGGCTCAGC
>NW_017329586.1:0-211 GCF_000935625.1 Nanorana parkeri | reverse complement strand
TCGTGGTGTCGAAGAAGTGAGCCTTGCCTGCATGTTGGATATGAAGTTTGCTCGGATAGAACATGCCATACTGTATTTTCTTCTCCCGGAGCCTGCGTCTTACGTCCACGAACGACCTCCTGCGTTTCTGGATCTCTGCAGAAAAATCAGTGAAGAACCGGAGTTGCGCCTTTCCACAGCACACTTCAGGAGACCTACGAGCTGCAGCCAG
>NW_017329585.1:0-211 GCF_000935625.1 Nanorana parkeri | reverse complement strand
TATGGCTTTCAGTGTCACGTACTCCTCCTTGTCCAGGCGCAGTGTGCGGTATCGGTTTGCCAGCGTCACCGTGCTGGTGTAGAGGTGGTGCAGACCGCAGTGCCGGGACCGGGCGTCGTCCATGATGAAGTCCTCGGCGTAGATCAGCTGGTCCCGGTACGGCAGAGAGCGGAACACAAGTCCCAGCAGGAGGATCTCCTTCCATGCTGCT
>NW_017329584.1:0-211 GCF_000935625.1 Nanorana parkeri | reverse complement strand
AAAGGTTTAATCACAACTTTTTTAAGGTAATACTTAACTTATTCCTTGATCTGGAAGGCTCCTTTCATCCGTGTGACGGGTTCCTGAAGCATCTTGTTCAAGATGCTGTGGCCGGCAGTCACTGTCTGATGTCAATGCAGAGCCAACAGGCCTGCATTGTTTGTGGGGTCACCAAGAGACCTTTCACAACCTGAAGCATCAGGGAGAAAAG
>NW_017329583.1:0-211 GCF_000935625.1 Nanorana parkeri | reverse complement strand
CCTTCGTTAGCCGACGTAGCCACTTCGGCAGCAGCCGCAGCGGCTATGACCACCCCCTCGATCTCCAACACCACCGATTCAACCACCACTACCACAGCATCCAGCTCAACCTTATCAACCATTCAAACAGGATGACAGCATGACAAAAAGAAAGAGAAGGGCGCCCACCATAGTGCAGATGGTTCTTTATTGTTTAAAAATAGAGTGCAAA
>NW_017329582.1:0-211 GCF_000935625.1 Nanorana parkeri | reverse complement strand
GAGGGGCCCGGGTCCACCCCGGCCTACAGCTCCATCCGCCACCGAGGGCTGATGTCAGACCCTGGCTTCGTGGGCCCTGACCCCTGTCTCACACTGTTCTGCCTGACTCTAAACCCATGCAGTGTTCTCCGAAGTGCCTCCTTTGATTGTGCCTCTGACTAACCCTTTTCTCCCTAGGTGTTGGGACAAGCGCCTACACTTGTGGCCCGCA
>NW_017329581.1:0-211 GCF_000935625.1 Nanorana parkeri | reverse complement strand
GGTACGTCTGGAGAGATCCGGGAAAAGTTGGATAGTTGCCCCATCAAAGTCCAGCGTCCCTTTACATTGCATGATGTTGTCTTTGACAGCAAATAAATTAATTCTGCATACTACATCTCTCGGCCTGTTCGGGTTCTGTGGTCTGGGGCCTAAAGATCTGTGTGCCCTGCCAATCTCAATGGGTGTGCCTGGAGGGTTGTCCAGGTAAAGA
>NW_017329580.1:0-212 GCF_000935625.1 Nanorana parkeri | reverse complement strand
CTGAACTGGAAAGTGAGCTGAATTGGAGAATGTTTCAAAATGATTTGTTTTGTCCTAGATTGTTCCATTTTCTGCCTTCTCCAAACTATGTAACCTTTAGTGAATAACCCTGAAAGTATTGTCCATTAAATGGTTAAGGCAAAATTAAATGCTAATGATGTACATAACACTCAATTAGATTTTAATATTTAGTTTTGTAGACTAGTTTGCAA
>NW_017329579.1:0-212 GCF_000935625.1 Nanorana parkeri | reverse complement strand
TTCGATCATCCGTTGCCTATTAAACTTGAAAATGGCCAGAATTGATTTTAAAGATTTGATTTCTAATATTGATTTGAATATCGGAGAAGTTGGTATACCTCCCACAAACACAACCCAGGTACATTTACGTCATCCCTAATTGTTGCATTAAAAGCACAACATAAATCACCTCAAAGCTACCTTTTTTGGCTTTACTTTTTATGGGACGCTAT
>NW_017329578.1:0-212 GCF_000935625.1 Nanorana parkeri | reverse complement strand
GGGGGTTTAACACCGCGGATGTCAACTGGTTAATGCATTTTCAAGCTTTAACAACTGAGATAAGTGTCACTTTAACACTGCTTCTGTAAAGATAATAATGATCTCTTGTCTCATGTTTCCATCCTGTGAAACCTTCCTCTCAAAAAAACAATCAGGGAACCAGGAGAAGCCCATCCTTGGTATTTAGATATGCAATTTCAGGGCAGCCACGG
>NW_017329577.1:0-212 GCF_000935625.1 Nanorana parkeri | reverse complement strand
CTTCTGGCTGTTCACTGTACTGTTTGGTCAGGACCCAGTATCAGCCATTTTTGTAATGTTTTCTCAACCTTCCTCTTCCACTGTACCCTTCCTCTTCTGCTCTTACCCAACCTCCTCCTCTTATACTAACACAGTTCATACATCGAGTCCACCAATGTTCTGCCCAGGGCTGGATTTCCCACAAGGCCAGCCGAGGCCCGGCCTCGGGGCAG
>NW_017329576.1:0-212 GCF_000935625.1 Nanorana parkeri | reverse complement strand
CACTACTTGGACCGGCCCTCCTGGCCGCA
This sequence comes from Nanorana parkeri, assembly GCF_000935625.1. Taxonomy (NCBI): domain Eukaryota; kingdom Metazoa; phylum Chordata; class Amphibia; order Anura; family Dicroglossidae; genus Nanorana; species Nanorana parkeri. Next base: position 183 of record NW_017329576.1, on the reverse strand, counting down.
AACTCCATCGATGGGTCACCACCCCCACTACCATCTCCTTTTTTCCCTTGAAACACCCGCCGCCTGTCAGCGAGTGATACAGTCTCCACCCCTGATTCACTCGGCGTCCAGGCTTAAACAGATTGGTCTCTCCCAGCCGCCGGCACAGACAGCCTGTCATCCCACATTACCCCTTACAGTTCT
>NW_017329575.1:0-212 GCF_000935625.1 Nanorana parkeri | reverse complement strand
TGGCAACCCCGAGGAGAGGTAAGCCCCCTGGTACCCTGACAATAATTGGGGCAACGGCACTCCAAATGTTGAATTGCGCGTGTTTTATTGAAGAAAGTGCAGCATATCACAAATGCAATATTTCAGGGTCACGCAGGATCCCCTTCTTCAGGCAGACATGTTAAATTGCGCGGCACTATAAATGTTAAATTGCACGTCTTTTATTGACGAAA
>NW_017329574.1:0-212 GCF_000935625.1 Nanorana parkeri | reverse complement strand
GTAACTCAGTACTTGTTTGTACAAAACATTTGAGTCATTGCGTGGCATAAGTTTTTGGTATTTTGTTAGATAGTAAAATTTTGTACATCATGGAACATTTGCTGGTCAAGATCGCTAAAGTTAAAAATAGTGCTCCAATCTTAACAACAATGGAGCAAGATAACAACCAACGGCAGCAGGTACAAGAGTATGTAAAATTAAAGCTAAATGAG
>NW_017329573.1:0-212 GCF_000935625.1 Nanorana parkeri | reverse complement strand
GTCCAGCTTAAGTTACAGAAACAGATATTCAATCTGAATGACTTTTACAATCTTATCTCTACTATTTTGTTATAACGGATGTGCGGGATGCCTAAATATTACTGTTCAGTCCAACAGACACCAGACTTTGACTGCCCTGCCCAGTGCACTCAGTAATCTAACAGCAACACAAGTCTATGTAAGGATGCTTGTGATGAGGGGTGTGGCTGTTA
>NW_017329572.1:0-212 GCF_000935625.1 Nanorana parkeri | reverse complement strand
ATCTGGGTACTGCCCTGGGGGACAGGAATCAATGAAAAAAATGTAAAAAAAAATACTGTTTTTAAAGGAGCAGTGGTTTTAACATCACTTAAAGGGTAACAATAAAAATAAAAAAATCCTTTAAATATCGTGCCTGGGGGGCCCCTTAACCTGCCTGTGAAGTGGCAGATATGTACGATATATAGAACCTGCTGCAGCAAAACTGACATTTC
>NW_017329571.1:0-212 GCF_000935625.1 Nanorana parkeri | reverse complement strand
TCTTCGAAGCGATAACCTCAACGTTTCCTGCTCAGAAATTCCTCCTCCGCACTCCGCACTCCGCCCCGGCAGAGATCTCTTTTTTATTTGTTTGCTGCAGTTCCTTTTCCTGCTGAGCTGACAGTCCCGGGACGCTTCCCGACAGCCATGAAGTCAGCGCCGGGGGAAGAACAGAGTCCTCCAGCAGAGTATTCCAGGAGAGGAGAGTTATA
>NW_017329570.1:0-212 GCF_000935625.1 Nanorana parkeri | reverse complement strand
CATGTAAGGGGCCCGGGCAGCCCCTTACATGACTATCGGCCGACTTTGAAGGGCGAGGAGGCGGAGGCCTGGCCCTGGCAGCGCAGGGCCCCTGCATTGCCGCTCCAGCAGCTTCAAGACAAGCTGGGGCCCCATTAGTGACGCTGCTCGTTAGTGACGTGACATCACTTGTGGCCGGTCCAGCGGCAGACGAGGCCACGTGTGCAGGTAAG
>NW_017329569.1:0-212 GCF_000935625.1 Nanorana parkeri | reverse complement strand
GAGAGCAGTGGGGATCCGAGGAGAAGCTGTAGCCTGTGCCGTCCCTTTTCTCCCCGATGAGCCGCAGCTGTGTTGGACGCCTGGCTCCCCTGTTTCCATAGCGCCCTGTGCTCGCCATGGGAACAGGGGCTGAGGGGCACAGCCAGGCCGGTCCAGGCTGTGCCCCCTCTTAGCTGCACCTGAGGTGAGTGCCTCACTCGCCCCATGGTAGC
>NW_017329568.1:0-212 GCF_000935625.1 Nanorana parkeri | reverse complement strand
GGCACCTGTTGGCCTTTAAATAACATTTATGGGACCCTTTTTGATCTATAGTCATAAGGAAAAGGTGGTACAAAGATAACCTTATAACAGTCGTCTGTGTCCAAACGGACTTGATGTTTAAAATAAAGGCAGTTTGAACGGGTTGTTCATGGGGTCACATAAAAGTTTGGTGGTAATTTCTGATGTTAAAGCTGACATCGTGGTTGTCAGAG
>NW_017329567.1:0-212 GCF_000935625.1 Nanorana parkeri | reverse complement strand
AGTTCTCACAATCCTATTTTGCCAACTCTGCTAGGAAAACAGAAGGAGTTATGATTGCAATTAAGGTGGGTAATTTTTGTCCAACATGATATCCTGATAGATCCTGAGGGCAGATTCCTCGTACTGGTGGCGTCTATTAATGACTGCATCTTCACCATTGCAAACACTCACCAAAAAAAGTTTTTGAATTCAGTATTAAACAAAATCAATAT
>NW_017329566.1:0-212 GCF_000935625.1 Nanorana parkeri | reverse complement strand
TCGCCTTTGGAATCCCTCCTCAGACGGGAGGGTTTAAAGAAACCACTGTCTCTGGTGTACCAGGCCATTTCTGATACGGCAGGTGTGCATAGGCTTCCTTGCAGACTGAGGTGGGTGGTGGATGTACCAGAACTATCGGATGATGCCTGGGAGGAGGCATGGGATTACCCCTTCTCCCACTTGGTGTCGGTTCGGGACCGCCTTATCCAGTT
>NW_017329565.1:0-212 GCF_000935625.1 Nanorana parkeri | reverse complement strand
CCTTTAAACTCCTTCCTGGGGCAGGAAGGTTAACCCTGTGGTTGTCTTTAAAGGACCACAACCCAAACAGTGGTGATATATATATATCTGCCATCCAGGACCCAGCCTTGCCATCCTCTACAATATATATATTTGTATGGTAATATGTGATCCAAACGAAATTTCTCTTCTTCATTACAATCAATTAGGTGAAGTATTTAATTAATCTGTAT
>NW_017329564.1:0-212 GCF_000935625.1 Nanorana parkeri | reverse complement strand
ACTGTGGCCATAGCAGCTGCTGCCTACCTCAAGGTGAGAGATTCTTCTAATCACACCCACATAGGGTTTCTGTGCTAGAGCTGCTTACTTTTCTCTGCAGACATGTCTCTCTTTGTGTTGTAAATCTCCTGTAAGACTATACCTGGCCGTGCGGATGTTTCTGCGCATGCTCGTACGCCTGTCTTCCGCATTTGCGGGAAACGGGCGCTATT
>NW_017329563.1:0-212 GCF_000935625.1 Nanorana parkeri | reverse complement strand
TTGACTGACGTTTATTCCGTCATGCAACACTCTACTGAAATGAATTTTTTTACCATTTTTTGGGGACACATAGAGCTTTCTTTTGGTGGTATTTAATCACCACAGCGGTTTTTATTTTTTACTGTAATAAGGAAAAATTACTGAAAGTTTTGAAAAAAATAATTTTTTTCCACATTATGTTAGGAAACATTTATTATTACCCAGTTTTTTAG
>NW_017329562.1:0-212 GCF_000935625.1 Nanorana parkeri | reverse complement strand
GCATGTCATTATCTAGAAATACATTGGAGTTGATGATGTCACTGCGTTGTATGTGATCTGTAACCAATCAGGTTGCGGCTGTCTGTAGATGGAGGCGGAGCTCTGAGTTGTCATGTCTTTGGCAGATTGCGATGCTCTGGAGAAGTCGGAGAGTTTGGCCCGCGGGGCGGCTCTGAAATGGGCCTCCGGTGTGTTCTGTCGCCCCGACCAGT
>NW_017329561.1:0-212 GCF_000935625.1 Nanorana parkeri | reverse complement strand
TTTGTGTTGAGTTCTGCGTAGGCTTTTGTCAGCAAAACTGGCAAGCAGGAGATTCAGATCCCTCCTAGTTTATTCTGCCAAGGATTTATTAAGTGGTGTGGGGTGCGTATTAAAGGATCTGGAGGCGTCATTAAATTTAGCCTCAAGATCTAATAGGAGGGACGTTTTCTGTTTTTTTATTGTGGATGCTATTCGTATACAAGTACCACGAA
>NW_017329560.1:0-212 GCF_000935625.1 Nanorana parkeri | reverse complement strand
GGAACAATTTATGTGGAAACTAAAATCTATCGCCACTAAAGTGTTCACCGGGAGTCATTGTGACGTGTACAGCGGGGGCAGACAACAACATGGAAAAGGTCACCAGGGCGCCTTATTTTTTTTTCAAGATAACCTAGAAAGACCCCAATTAACAAGAAAGAAAATGTTTGAAGAGTGCAGGGGTCAGTAGTATGGAAGGCAGAGTGCAGGGG
>NW_017329559.1:0-212 GCF_000935625.1 Nanorana parkeri | reverse complement strand
TTACCAATGGCAGACACACTGTGTGGATCTTTACTTCTTGACCGCCCAGAGGCCGTACCGACCGCCCAAAGGCTGCATTGCGGCTGGCCAGAGGCAGAACTAACTGCCCAGAGGCCGCACTGACCACCCAGAGGCCGCATTGCGGCCATCCAGAGGCTGCACTGACCGCCTAGAGGCCGCACTGACAGCCCAGAGCTCCCACCCAGAGCCCG
>NW_017329558.1:0-212 GCF_000935625.1 Nanorana parkeri | reverse complement strand
TGTCGACAGCCAAACTGAGTCTCCTTCTTGATATTGGGGACTTTCTCTCCGCCGTTGATCGTAGTAGAACTTCTGGCGGTTTTGGGCCCGCCGGAGGTTGTCTTTAAGGCTGACAAGGGTCTTCTGCAAGGAGGACATGTAGTCTTCAATGGCGGGGACATTCGTAGGAAGGTCTGTAGGAGGAAAGGTTTTAGGGTGGAACCCATAGTTTG
>NW_017329557.1:0-212 GCF_000935625.1 Nanorana parkeri | reverse complement strand
CACTATTCATCACTACTAATATTATCTAAATAAAATAAATATGATACTTTTATCACCACATAGAATTTATTCCACTTATCAAATTATTGAATCATTATTTATAAATTCCTAATTTGTATCTGGTTGATACAAACCCCCCTCCCCCTTTACTGTTGCCCTCGATTGTTGTTGCCGCTTTGCTCTCTTGACACGATTCCCATGCGTGACTACTT
>NW_017329556.1:0-212 GCF_000935625.1 Nanorana parkeri | reverse complement strand
GCATATGTTTATCCAACAAGAATTTTTAGGATAAAATACAAAGTGAAATTAAGTGTACAGAAACAGATTAAAATACCCAATTGTTTGGTAACATTTACTCCCCCTGTTACCCCAAGGCCAGGTTCTGCAATGTGCCCCCTTCCCTGCCAAACCCCCCCCCAGTCCATCCACATGTGCATTGCTTACAGATCACTCACATGTCCTGTGGAGGT
>NW_017329555.1:0-212 GCF_000935625.1 Nanorana parkeri | reverse complement strand
TCCTGGAGGCAGGGAGCTGGGTGACATCACACGCCTGTTGGTGGGGGTGCTCGTACCATGGTGCTCGTGCGGCTGCTGATGGAAAGGGGCAGGACACCTCTCCCCATGTGCAGCATCGGCAACACGAGCACTACGGGAGGACAAGACGCCAAGGCCTCTAGGACGGACTGGAATGTAAGCCGGCCAACTCCCTGCATTCAGGGGCGGGAGGG
>NW_017329554.1:0-212 GCF_000935625.1 Nanorana parkeri | reverse complement strand
GATAAAGATAGAGAGGAATTAAGTCCTCTTGGTTTCACTGTGTTCAAAGTATGTATCCAGTAAGCCTCCCTTCGCAATAATAAGTTATCTCTGTTGCCACCTCTGTGCGGCCTCGGTACATGTTCGATGACCATCGCTTTCAGCTCATGTATCTGGTGATTCAGTTGTGCGAAGTGTATCGCCACTGGTTTATTTGGGTCAACATCTTTTCC
>NW_017329553.1:0-212 GCF_000935625.1 Nanorana parkeri | reverse complement strand
TGGGGGTGTGTGCAGGGGGCTTATTCACATCAGGGTACCCCCTGATGCGTCCCCCTGCCCCTTGTAAACCAGTAAGGGGTACTTGTACTCCTGCTCATTCACTAAAGGGTTTAAGTAAAATTGTAAAAAAAGAGGCCACACTTTCGAAAAAAAATCCTTTAATTGAAAAAGAAACAAAAGACATGTTTTTGACAGGTCTTTTATTTAAAAAA
>NW_017329552.1:0-212 GCF_000935625.1 Nanorana parkeri | reverse complement strand
TTCTGAGCTCCGGCCGAATGATGGATCATTAGTAAGGTCTGGTGCAGACCTTACTAATGATCACCAGGGAACGATGATGTGCCTCCTCCCTGCACGGATGAAAGCAGGTGAGGCGGCTTGGAAGGAAAGGGTTTGGAGGGAGGGGTGAAGTTTATGATGTCTGCTGGGGGAGGGAGGGGGGAAGTTTATTATTATATGTGCTGGGAGGGGGG
>NW_017329551.1:0-212 GCF_000935625.1 Nanorana parkeri | reverse complement strand
GGCATGATCTACTCCCAGCTCTGACATCACATCCTGCAGGTGCAGAGAGAGAGACAGAGACCGAGACAGTGGGGACTGGGAGAGACAGTGGGGACTGGGAGAGACAGTGGGGACTGGGAGAGACAGTGGGGACTGGGAGAGACATTGGGGGCTGGGAGAGACAGTGGGGGCTGGGAGTAGGGTTGCCACCTTTTCTTCAAGTGAAACCCGAA
>NW_017329550.1:0-212 GCF_000935625.1 Nanorana parkeri | reverse complement strand
GGCTCTAACTATGAGGATTAGTGGAAATCACACACCTCATAGTTCTCCTTTAAATTCACCCAAGATTGAATTAGGTTTGGATGGACTTACTGTTTAATGGACCAAATGACATTATATATATACTTATATACATATTTCATCAGCATGTTGTGTTGCTGATGAAAAGCTCTGTTCTGTTACAGAAGCAATAAAAGACTGTCCTTTTTATGTTA
>NW_017329549.1:0-212 GCF_000935625.1 Nanorana parkeri | reverse complement strand
TGCTTACTGTTTCTGAGCCACCTCCAAGGAGGGGAAATATCGAATTTTAAAATTTGTCATCACAATGCCCATGGCTTAGGGGTTAGAGCTACTCCCTTGCAGCATCTGTGCCCCTGGTTCAAATCCTGCCTCAGTGCACGACTCTTATGCCCCTTTTCAGAAGACTTGGTTACCCTGGCTGGAATATGTCCAGCCAATGGGACTGGATCGTG
>NW_017329548.1:0-212 GCF_000935625.1 Nanorana parkeri | reverse complement strand
AGTTTCAAATTGTGGGGAGAGGGAGCCATCATGAAATAAGGGGGAGTGGATAGCCGTTAGTATTTAGAATGGTAAAATGTGGGGTATCCCCAATCGTAAAGGTAGCCCGGGGGTAGTCGCCAGCAGCATGAGAGAGAGAGAGAAGTAAAAATAGGAATAGGAAGAAAAGGAGGGAAGAGAGGAGCAGGGAGGGGGAGACATGTCGTGTGGGG
>NW_017329547.1:0-212 GCF_000935625.1 Nanorana parkeri | reverse complement strand
CTCTGATCCCCTGTGACAGAGGCCGTATGCTGGTCCCGGGCACGTCTCACGTCGCACGTCTCGGGGCTTCATACAAGCGATCCGCCGGGATCGCTTGTATATTAACGGGCACCGCTGCCTCTTTTCAAATAGCGGGTATTTACACGCCCAGTTACATCCAAGAAGCTCCCCGCAGGCCGTGTATACACAGCGGCTGGCCGGGAGGTAGTTAA
>NW_017329546.1:0-212 GCF_000935625.1 Nanorana parkeri | reverse complement strand
CTAATATTTCTGTCCACCTACCGGCCAGACCTCCCACCACCGCCAACCAAGGTACTATTGAGCTTCTAGCTTCTTCTGAGTTGCTTTGAGGTGCTTCAAGGTGCTTGAAACACACAATGACAAACTCTAATAATTCTGTCCACCTACCGGCCCAAGCTCCCACCACCACCCCCACCACCACCACCGAAGGTACTTATGAGTTTCTAGCTGCT
>NW_017329545.1:0-212 GCF_000935625.1 Nanorana parkeri | reverse complement strand
TAGACTACGTGATTGTGGGCGCAGGTGATGAATTGTGTTATTGGAAAAGTATTGCCGGAGCTGTCCTGGAACGAGGGACGGCCGTGAGTGATAAGTTGGCAAGTGAGACATTTTGGTTTTTCAAACTTGTAGACCCATTTTCTGTTCTCAAACAAAAAAGTATGCTTAGGTTTGTGTTTTGTGATGGACAATTTACTGGGGGCTATTATGTT
>NW_017329544.1:0-212 GCF_000935625.1 Nanorana parkeri | reverse complement strand
GTTTTCGCAGGTATGCACACCTGACGCATGTTTGCATGCGTATATATGTATGGGGGGACTTTAAAAAAATAATAGTTTTTTTAATTCTTTTTTATGTGTAACTTTAAGACATTTTTTGGGAAACTTAAATGTTTTTTTCCTATTTTTTTTTCACCTAACTTTATTGCTATAACATAGGGGGCTAAGAAACCCCTCCTATGTGATAGCAAAAG
>NW_017329543.1:0-212 GCF_000935625.1 Nanorana parkeri | reverse complement strand
GTTATCCCCTGTGTAATAGCAATAAAGTTAAGTGAAAAAAAGTTAAAAATAATAACTAATTAAAAATGTAAAAAAAAAGGCAATAAAGTAAAAATAATAAAATACATGGAAATTAAACATTTTTACATTTAGTAAATAAAAATTGAAAAAAAATGAAAACCAGCCCCCATGATCTGCATGCGAATAAACGCGCAGTGTTTTCAACCGCGATT
>NW_017329542.1:0-212 GCF_000935625.1 Nanorana parkeri | reverse complement strand
AGACGCTCGATCGCTTGTGTCAGCAGCTGTCACTGCCGTTGGCACGGCTCTGTGACAGGAGATCAAAGCGGCCGGGAGCTTAACACAGTCAAGCGATCGAGCGTCTCTAGAGATGCCTGATTGCTTGTATTAGCAGCTGTCACTGCCGACACGGCTCTGTGACAGGAGATGAAAGGGAGTTCAGTATACAAACTCCCTTTGATCTCCTCTTA
>NW_017329541.1:0-212 GCF_000935625.1 Nanorana parkeri | reverse complement strand
GGTTTTCATCCCAATTTGTTGTCTGACCCTCCACTCTCCACCAATGTACCCTCAACTGATGATTACTTGTCTACCCTCCATACCACTCTCCAGATTGTGAAGGAAAACCTCAAACAGGCACAGGACCGACAGAAGTCGTACTACGATCTCCGACGTCGACCTCCACCCCCATACAAAGTTGGGGACCAAGTATGGCTCTCCACGAAAAATCT
>NW_017329540.1:0-212 GCF_000935625.1 Nanorana parkeri | reverse complement strand
GGGAACACCCGAGACCATGACTTACCTCCTGCAACAAGTTGCAGGCATGATGCAGGCTCTTCAAGAACTGCAAGCAAGCCACGAGACTGTGTTGCAAAGGATCAAAACGCAGGAGCAACGCACTACAGAGGCTACTGCGTTACCCTCCTGGCCTCCTACTACTCCTCCACGCATGTTCGAAGTCGTGACACCTGAGCCGCCTGTGGCCTTGC
>NW_017329539.1:0-212 GCF_000935625.1 Nanorana parkeri | reverse complement strand
GTGGCTGTTTCAAGGAGGTGGAGTAGTTCTGTTTGGTAGGTGGTGAGGGGATCGGAAGGTAAAGAAATGTAGGTGGACTCGTCATCCAAGAGCCTACGGGCTTCGTTTATGTAATCAGGACGGTCCTGAATTACAATGCCACCACCTTTGTCTGCTTGTTTAATGACTATGTCGTGGTTAGTAGTGAGTTCTTTTAGGGCAGAAGTTTCAGC
>NW_017329538.1:0-212 GCF_000935625.1 Nanorana parkeri | reverse complement strand
ATGGCGGTCCCCTGTGTCTGAAGGTAAAACTTGCCCAAAAAGGAGAAGTAATTGTGTGTTAATGTGAATTTGGCACACCCTAAAAGGAACTGAACTTGATTATAGTTAATTGAGGATTGGCCTAGGAAAAATTCTAGGGCATTCAGGCCTACTGTATGAGGAATAGAGGTATAAAGAGAACTTACATCTAAAGACACCCAACTGTACGCGGG
>NW_017329537.1:0-212 GCF_000935625.1 Nanorana parkeri | reverse complement strand
GAGGGCGTGGAAGGAGGGCCACTCCGTGCTCTTCGAGAGGTGCATGGCTTTGTGGATACCCAATCCTCTGAAGATCGAGTATGTGCGGGATCCTATACCTGGGGGGAAAGATGGGTTGTCAAGTATGGGGAAAAGAGGAGAAGGAGTAGAAGAGAGGGATCCCTTGGCGAAGACTAAGGATGGGCTGCATGTTTGAGTCGACCATAGGTTCG
>NW_017329536.1:0-212 GCF_000935625.1 Nanorana parkeri | reverse complement strand
GCCTATATGTTCCCAGAGGGATAGAGGCAGAAGACTGGATATATTTCATGGGTAACCGCAGGTACTGACTGTAATTTGCAGAGACTTTTCTTTCCCCTACACCTCTGATATTATAATGTTATAATGCAATATATTGTGGGATTGCCTGGCGGAGTCCGATAGGATACATGGAATCAGGTTCTCTGGCTCTCAGCTTTGAGGGGGGACCGGGG
>NW_017329535.1:0-212 GCF_000935625.1 Nanorana parkeri | reverse complement strand
AGGGGTGAAGTTTGTCTTCGATGCACGCATCACGGACCTAAAGAAAAAGAGGGATAAAAAAAAAGTATTGTAACAACACTCGACTGTAGACCGGAGGTGCAAGTTTATTAAGGCAAACACAAAAAGTCTCAATCAACAGGGTAGCCTCCCCTGCTACACAAGAAGAGCCAGCATTCTCATAATCAGCTTTTCTTATAACAATCCACTTATCT
>NW_017329534.1:0-212 GCF_000935625.1 Nanorana parkeri | reverse complement strand
ACTTCCTTTTTTCCCTCAGGTGGGCGTAGCTTGGTAGAAGTTGTTGTAGCAAGCAAATCGAGGACGCTCGAAATCTCGTGCTCAAACCAGACATAGTTTATGAGGGAAGTTTGCTCCGTCTCAGCTACCTTGAATGAAATGCGTATTATGAACAGGGAACACAACTGAGGAACTGCCCCAGGCAGTGAAATAGGTAATGCATCACAGACTGT
>NW_017329533.1:0-212 GCF_000935625.1 Nanorana parkeri | reverse complement strand
GGATTTGTACTTTGTGGGAGGATTAGAAAGCTGAACTATTAAATTGACCTTAAAACATATTGTGTGGAAGGGTTATCATTGGCATTTCTAAACTACGAGAAATGCAAAAACCTGCAGGAGTGCAATCAGGACAGCTGAGATCAATTATCAAAATAAAATAAACCTGAGCAAATTCTTTAACCCCTTCATGACTGAGGCCCTTTTTTCCATTT
>NW_017329532.1:0-212 GCF_000935625.1 Nanorana parkeri | reverse complement strand
TAATAAATTCTGATTGAACTTTTACATATGCATTGGGTGTACTTATCTCTCTACAAACCCCTTTTTTCCTATTTTTTTCTTACATTTAAGTACAGTGGATGGCCAGGAAGCGGTTAAAGTGAACCTAGAGTCATAATTATTACTACAGTGAATGTTCACTTTGCTTAACTGGGCCGTCTTTATCCCTATAGCAAATCAAACTAATAGTCTCC
>NW_017329531.1:0-212 GCF_000935625.1 Nanorana parkeri | reverse complement strand
CGCGCGTCCTGGGATTGCGCGGTCCTCCACAATGCAGGCAATGATGACAGAGCGGCCCCATTGATTTAAATGGGGTGATATTTGAATATAGATCAAACAAATATACACTGCCCAACAAAGCACTGACATGTTTTCAAACAGCTCCAACTCTCTCAGCTTGGCTTGTATTGCTGTGTAGAGACACACACAGCTTACTAGCACACACAAGGGTG
>NW_017329530.1:0-212 GCF_000935625.1 Nanorana parkeri | reverse complement strand
TTTTGTATGGTGGTGGCATTCTTGGTAGAGGAACAGGCCAGACCGACCTCCCTGATGACTGTTGGGGAGGAATGACCAAGAAGTAGCAGAAGAGTTGGACCACTGGAGGTCCTCGGGTACAAATTCATCTTCGTCAGGCCCTCAGAAGAATGATGAGCACAATAGGGACAACACCAACTTTCACCACAGTGCTCAGGAGTAGAGATGAGCCT
>NW_017329529.1:0-212 GCF_000935625.1 Nanorana parkeri | reverse complement strand
CGGGCCTTGGTTGGCCTTGTGGGAAATCCGGCCCTGCTCCCAGTTCGTGTTCATTGCTTGGCCCAGGAGGAGGGGCTATTACAAGTGAACAAAATTAAGAGAAGTAGAAGATCTGAGAAAGGCGGGATTCATCCATGTGTGCTGAAGGAATTAAGATTAGTAGTTTATATTTTTTTTTTAAAGACACACACACACACTATAGGGTCCATTCA
>NW_017329528.1:0-212 GCF_000935625.1 Nanorana parkeri | reverse complement strand
TTGACCTGGAAAATGACGGTCACGATGCCCTGGCCAGGTAATAGCCTATGAAAGTTATTTATTAATAATCAAGTTTTTTATTTATTTTAATTGAAGTAAATTAATATTTTTTTCTTTTCTGCAACTATTGATCTTTTTATTAGTCCTTCCATCTATATTGTAATTATACTCTCTGTAGTAACTCATAAAATGTAGTATTATTTTGTTTGTTT
>NW_017329527.1:0-212 GCF_000935625.1 Nanorana parkeri | reverse complement strand
TAGTGCAATCAAGTAAGTGATATCAAAGGCATAAGTGTTTAAACACAAATCAAGTGAAAAACAGATCCTAAGTGGTAAATAATAATGTCCAATAGTGTCCTATTCCTGGGGAGACATATTTTAAACTGATGGGGAACCAAATGGATGTGTCCCAGTTAACGGTATCCAGGAGAATGGTTTGTCAGAAGAGAAGTAGGCCCCCGTAGGGGATA
>NW_017329526.1:0-212 GCF_000935625.1 Nanorana parkeri | reverse complement strand
GCTAAACTCTCAGAAATGGAGCAGGAAAGAGAATGATTGGCTGTAGTTGGCCAAGTCCAACAACATTTCACGCTGTAGATGGCAACCCAAAGAACATTGGGAATGATTCTGAAATGTAAAAATGTAGTTTGAAGTTCACACTCCCGGCTAGTGGAGGAATATTCTGCTCTGACTCTCTTACATTTGTAGGAAGATTATCACCTGTTGGGCCC
>NW_017329525.1:0-212 GCF_000935625.1 Nanorana parkeri | reverse complement strand
GACCCTGGAAAAGCACCCTCCCAGTTCCGGGGCCATGTGGCCTGGAATGGGAGGGGGCGCTCCCCCCCTTTTCGGCCCCACCAAGCCTGTGGTTGGATCAAGGGTCTGGTATGGAATTTAAGGGGGGACCCCAGGTTTTTGTCCCCCATTTTTGGGGGTGAGGCCCTCAAATTTCCTACCAGACCTTAAGGGCCTGGTATGACTTTAAGGGG
>NW_017329524.1:0-212 GCF_000935625.1 Nanorana parkeri | reverse complement strand
GATGGGGGCCCAGATAAATTAATCCAAGTGGCTTACCAAGTCAAATACAATGCAAAAAAGATGAAAAAGTATGTAATGGTGAAATTTACAACGCTGGTATCTAATTAGTGTGTCCCTTTTACATTGACCTGTAGTAATCAAGAACGCAATGAGGACATGATTGTTAGAGGAAGCAAAGTATATAGCTTTGAAGTATCTTTTGGAGAAATATA
>NW_017329523.1:0-212 GCF_000935625.1 Nanorana parkeri | reverse complement strand
GTTTAATACAAGTGATCTAATCAGATCACTTGTATCAAATTTGGGGCGGTAGGGATTCACTCCATAAGACTCACAGACATTTTTGCCCCCCTTTTGGGGGGGAAAAGTGCGTCTTATGGAGTGAAGAATACAGTAAGTATAACTAAAAGTGAAATATCTTTTTTTTAGATTTGAATAGAGTGGTGAGGAGTTAGAACCACTGTCAGGTTTAA
>NW_017329522.1:0-212 GCF_000935625.1 Nanorana parkeri | reverse complement strand
GGCCCCATCCTACGCATGTCTCCACCTAGGCCTATGGGAACTAAAACTAGTATACAACCATCCTCTATACCTGAGCCACGCTAAAACGTGGCTCAGGTATATTGATGATATATTGGTGGTCTGGAGTGGGGGCGAAGACCTTTTGATGTCGTTCATGAAAGACTTGAATATGAACGACAGAAATCTGAAGTTCACCCATACTCGAAGCGACA
>NW_017329521.1:0-212 GCF_000935625.1 Nanorana parkeri | reverse complement strand
TGTCCGGCATGCGTGTCACGCTCGCTGCTGGTTGGTTGCCCCCCGCAGACAGTACCCTTGTTATATTTGTTGTGTATGCTTTCACTTGCTGTATTTACCGGACCTGTGTCGTCGGACGCACACCGGGGTCTTGGGTGGGGGGCTTATTGCATGATGGCTGACACGTGCTGGGTGCTTCCTGCACTCGAGCGGCTCACACGTGTGGGGGGGGG
>NW_017329520.1:0-212 GCF_000935625.1 Nanorana parkeri | reverse complement strand
CCGTATGTAGAACCCTGATTCGCCAATGTAGAGGTGGAAAACTGTTAGACTTAGGGGAGAGGGGGGAGGGGTGGGGACAGGGAGGGGATGGGGGTATTTGTGGATTGTGTGTCTGGACTCCTATATCAATAAGGGGATATACCAAGGCTCAAGAAGAGAACAGGGAAAATCGTTCAGGAGAATTATATGGCAACTATTAAAGTAATTTCCTA
>NW_017329519.1:0-212 GCF_000935625.1 Nanorana parkeri | reverse complement strand
GGGCACGTCCAGACGGGGGAGATCCCGCAATCGAGCCAGTCCGAGGTCCGCCCGGGCCCGTCTCACGCAAGGAGTGAGGCTTGATGATCCCGTTTACATTCCCCCATATCACGGCTGATGTTTGCTCTGCCTAAGTCAGCGTTAAGGCTCGGACAGTTGAGCTAAGTGGGAGTGTCCCTTCCTGGGTGCTCCGTCCGGCCGCAGAGTGACTA
>NW_017329518.1:0-212 GCF_000935625.1 Nanorana parkeri | reverse complement strand
ATATTCTTCTCAGCACAAGAACAGATTGTCTGCTGGTACTACTACTTCTTCTGACACTGATGTACAGGTACTGCTAGAGGATGATATCAGGTCAAATTGAGGTACTTACACTGCTTGCATTTAAAAATAGCTTTAATGAAGTAGCAATGATTACAGAGCTCTATTAACTTGAGTAGGGATGCACCGATACCAATACTAGTATCGGTATCAGT
>NW_017329517.1:0-212 GCF_000935625.1 Nanorana parkeri | reverse complement strand
GGTCAACAGGAGGAACCATTGAGTGCTGGGAGATCAACACACTGGAGATGACAAAGAGACTGTTACCGTAATACAACATACTAAGAGACTGCTACCATGGTATAACATACTAAAAGACTGTGGTCAGGGTACATGGCTATGTACAGCTCCCTGCTGACCACTGCCACCAGCCATGACCTGCCTGAATTACATAAAGAATAACAAAGACCCAG
>NW_017329516.1:0-212 GCF_000935625.1 Nanorana parkeri | reverse complement strand
GCCTGATGTCTCCTTGATTGTTCCTCCGGATCTTTTTTCCTTGGGGTGCTTTGTTTGGTGGCTGACGCTACATTTTACCATCCTAACCACCTGATGTGTGCTGTAACTATGGCCACCAAGCTGGGAATGGGATCCACGGGGGAATTTTTCCATCTTCTGCCTCATCCGTGAATTGAGATGCGGGCACCTTTGCCCTATGTCGTCAGCCTAGT
>NW_017329515.1:0-212 GCF_000935625.1 Nanorana parkeri | reverse complement strand
CTCCTTTATGAGGAGACCTGAAGTGGAGAAGTCGTGGGGCTCTTATATCTGTAAAGAGCCGGAGAAGGTGGTGCTGCTGAACGCCTCCCACAGGCATTGTTGTGAGGCAGAGCAACAATTGGATATACCCCGAGCGAGTTTACAAAGGAGATCTGGTGAGTGCGGCACCTCTTCTGGTAATACACGTGGAGCACTGAGACGCACGGAACATT
>NW_017329514.1:0-212 GCF_000935625.1 Nanorana parkeri | reverse complement strand
CAGTACAGCGTTGCATGATGGAATAAAGGTCAGTCAAAGTACCTGCAGCGCTCAATACTGAAAAATGGCCTGGAGAGGTTTAACCCTGCGGACTTCAAGTGGTTAAAACATATAATTCATACCGACGTGAAAACGTTATACTGTACATACTTTTTTTGAGGGTACCGGAATTGAAATATGTTTCCAGCCCTGGCTTAGAACTTGAGTATCGT
>NW_017329513.1:0-212 GCF_000935625.1 Nanorana parkeri | reverse complement strand
TTGCTGCCAAAAGGAAACACCTTTGCTGGTGAAAGACTACCACAGCACAGTAAACCCCTTTACCTGAGAACGGGCGCTGAAATGACAGAGGATGTCACCACCTCAAATCAACATTAAACAAGATGTCACCAGCACACCAGAGAAATGTGTCCAAACAAACGTCTTTTATTTAGTTGATGGATTTGCATGTCACGGTGATATTGTTGAAGTTT
>NW_017329512.1:0-212 GCF_000935625.1 Nanorana parkeri | reverse complement strand
GTTTCGCCCCTCCCACAACGGGGCTTCCTCAGAAAGGCGTTATTTGATACAGGTTCGCTAGTTCCTTTTGTGGTTTGGTTGATGAATGGAGTGACGGGTTTCACCTGAAGACTCCATCAGAAACAAGTGCCTTTCATTGAGTTAATCATGCATATTAATAGCTTGCTTGAGTACATTTTCAACAGGATCAAAATAAATTTCATTATTTGTAT
>NW_017329511.1:0-212 GCF_000935625.1 Nanorana parkeri | reverse complement strand
AACGCCTTCTCAGCGTCCGTTGACAGCACCAGCGTCTCCATCTCCTTCACTTGTATCCAATGGATGAGATTGAGTGCTCGCGTGGTGCTGTCTTTTGCTTCTCTGCCCGGTATAAACCCCACCTGATTGGTGGATACCAGGTCAGGCAGTAGCAGGAGAAGGCGGTTCGACAGGGCCCTCGTGAAGACCTTCAAATCCACATTCAATAAGGA
>NW_017329510.1:0-212 GCF_000935625.1 Nanorana parkeri | reverse complement strand
TGCTGTGCAAACTGTTGGTGCTATATAAATCCTTTATAATACTAATAATAATAATAATAAATATATATATATATATGTACACACACACACATAGATATCCTGGACCGGCTTTGGGAAAGCTTAAGCACACATAATTCATACTGCATTTACTGTTTCTCATTAACTCCTTTTGAACATTCAACACTTGCATCTGTATATGATTCATAGCCCAT
>NW_017329509.1:0-212 GCF_000935625.1 Nanorana parkeri | reverse complement strand
GCTTCTGGCAGCTAATATAAAGTCAGAGTGTGGACATTCATACTGGCAGCATGGAGGAGAACCATTGTGAGTCATAAGCGGGATTTATCTTTCCCCGTATTAGAATATAACAATGGAGCCACATTCCTGGGCCGAGCGCCCCTCCCCCGCCACCTGCGGGGCCCCTCTAATCCCAATGGGGCCAAAGGGGTCAGCACTTCAAAGCTGTATAA
>NW_017329508.1:0-212 GCF_000935625.1 Nanorana parkeri | reverse complement strand
CTCCTTCTCTCCTGCCATTCCAGATTGTTTGCGGGCAGGGATTGAATTCCAGATACACTCCAGATGCAGCAGAGATCCACAGACGTTCAGCAAACAGAGACAAGCAGAGATCCCCCCTCCCGACAAGCAGCAGACAGGCCCACCACACACATGCATCAGATCTCCTTACATTTCTTCGCAGCACAGCCAGTCTGATCAGGCTGCTGCTCTGT
>NW_017329507.1:0-212 GCF_000935625.1 Nanorana parkeri | reverse complement strand
GAAAGGGGCATGGGGAGGATGGGCTTGAAGAGGCAGCTGAGTGAGGGGAGGGTGGGCTGAAGTAGGTGGGTAAGATGGTCTTTAACCCATGTGAACGGAAAGTTTGCTCTAAGGCATAGAAGCGTCTGAGCCTGTAAAGTTACGTTAAGGGACGAGGATTTTGAGACATTCAAGTCTGAGAGCTTCCCATAAGCGTCTAGGGCCGCCACGAG
>NW_017329506.1:0-212 GCF_000935625.1 Nanorana parkeri | reverse complement strand
CCCATACCCATTGATAAATGTGTTAGTAGGGTTGTTTTTTTGTTTTGTTTTTACTTACCCTCACCTGTGGTGCAGGTGACATCATCATTGTGTGTTTGTCAGCTTCTAGTGGTGCAGGGAAGGGGAGCCTGGAGTGCAACCTACTTGACATAGGAACTCCTTGTAGAGCTGGGGGGGGCATTGAGGAGACTGTTAAACCGGTGCACAGCTTG
>NW_017329505.1:0-212 GCF_000935625.1 Nanorana parkeri | reverse complement strand
TCGGCTGCCCTCGGCAGCTTAGTGAATAGACCCGTATATCTCTTTTGCAAATAAAGCATTCTTACCTTCCTCCTCACAAACTCTTTACACTGTAAACACAGCTGCACATGCTCAGGAGTGATGTCATCCAAGCCCAGAAGAAGATGGCAAGTTTTTAGGCTGGAAGAAAATATACAGTGTATAAATATATATATAGATCTATATATATATAT
>NW_017329504.1:0-212 GCF_000935625.1 Nanorana parkeri | reverse complement strand
TACTTTTATTGCCCAATGGCTTCCCTCGTCCCCATCTAACAACACCAACTCCTTCCCACTGCCCCTTTCCCTAAATATCTGTTTCCTATGGCTTTTATGCACATCAAGCCACCAAATATATGCTCGGTCCCAACCACTCCGCTCTCAATTTTAAACCGCGGGATTACCGCCCACCACCGCTAGCTCCGCCCATCTGTCACTTTTTAAACCCG
>NW_017329503.1:0-212 GCF_000935625.1 Nanorana parkeri | reverse complement strand
GGTGCTGACACTGTCCTTTCTTCTGGAGGGTGGCTACGTTTCTTCCCCATGGTCCTTGTGCGTGTTGTAAAGTAGCCACCCTTCCAAGCTCACGCCTGCAATGGACTACGATCCCACATATAACTTACTAATTTGTATTGGAATTATAGTCTATCACATGAGTGAGCTTGCAGCGGTGACTACTTTACAAAACACACAGGGACCATGGGGAA
>NW_017329502.1:0-212 GCF_000935625.1 Nanorana parkeri | reverse complement strand
TCTTACCTGCTGCTGCTGGGGCCCGGCCTCCTCCACCCCCATGATACCCATGTAAGAGGCCCCCAAGACCCCTAACATGGGTACTGGCCATACCCCCCTGATGGCGGTGTTCTATCAAAGGTTGTGACTGGGTTAGAATGTGTGACCGGGGACGTGGTCACGCGTTTTAATGTAATCCCGCCCAGTTTTTCGGCGGAGGAATGTGTGACCGC
>NW_017329501.1:0-212 GCF_000935625.1 Nanorana parkeri | reverse complement strand
ACAAGTACTTGTACTTGTGAAAATGCCCCGGTACATAACGCTGATGCTTACACATCTGTGTTGATTTCGTATTGCCCGACGCCCGGGTGCCGGGTAAGCGAGAGCAGGGGGCCGTGGAGCGGTGACGGCAGGGGGTGTGGAGCGGTGACGGCAGGGGGGCGTGGAGCAGTGACGGCGGGGGGCGTGGAGCAGTGATGGCGGGGGGCGTGGAG
>NW_017329500.1:0-212 GCF_000935625.1 Nanorana parkeri | reverse complement strand
CTGTCACATCTTTTGCTATCACATAGGGGGTTTTTCTTAGCCCCCTATGTGATAGCAGTAAAGTTTCCCCCAAAAAAATTTAAAGTTACACATTAAAAAAAATGTTTTTTTAAATTCTTTTTTAAGTCCCCCATACATACACGCAAGCAAACAGCCGTCGGGTGCGCATAAGTGCGAAAACGACGATTGCGCCCATTACGCCGCACATGTTG
>NW_017329499.1:0-212 GCF_000935625.1 Nanorana parkeri | reverse complement strand
GTGAGTGGGTGGCGCAATATCTCCCCGGGCAAAGGCTGCGTCATCCACAGCAACCCCGGCATCGGTAGCGGTGAAGCGGCTTGCTCCAGTTGCAACCACCGTTTGTCAGAGGACACATTGCACCACTCAAATGCTCGGGCCATGTGTACCGCCGCATGATAGCGGACGGGCTCTGGGAAACCAATCCCTCCTCGCGTCTTAGGCAATGCCAT
>NW_017329498.1:0-212 GCF_000935625.1 Nanorana parkeri | reverse complement strand
TCCAGCACAACATTTATCCTCTGCTGGGTGACTTCCCAGCTGGCAGTTGTCACCTGGTGATCATCTCCACATTTGTTTCCAAGCTGTCTGATTACTATTCAAGTGCCGTGCAGCCTCGGATCAGATACATAATGTACAGAGTTGTCACTGGATGCCGCTGTCAAGCGAGTACAAATGTTGCAAATTCTTTTATGATGGAAAATTCAGCACGT
>NW_017329497.1:0-212 GCF_000935625.1 Nanorana parkeri | reverse complement strand
TCGGCTGATAGGCCAATATAATTCACCAATAATGCCAGTAAATGGCCACTTCTTTCCACCTGGATTACACAACATGGGTTTTCATAAATGGACAACGCACTCCACTTTAAAGCTCTTTCAAATATGTGATGGAGATGGATTACTTTCACTGGAATCTCTTAGAGAACAATGGGGGACCTACCCATTTGACACGTGGAGACATAGGCAACTAT
>NW_017329496.1:0-212 GCF_000935625.1 Nanorana parkeri | reverse complement strand
CCACTCGGTGTATATAATAATCCGGCCACTCGGTGTATAGGAAGAACGTAAAAGAAAAAAGATATACAAGTCTGGGACATGGTCTAGAGGGGATAAGGGAGGTTTGCTGTGAGATCCGGGTCACATCTATACACATTCCTCAGGAATTGGAGTCAATACAACATTAGCAATCTTAGAACGGTTCTATGTAGCAAAGTATACATTCAAGACTG
>NW_017329495.1:0-212 GCF_000935625.1 Nanorana parkeri | reverse complement strand
TGCTTGATACATTCCCTCCATGATGAGTACTCTGTATCTTCAGCCCCCGAGGAAGATCCCTCAAACGTAGTTTCTGTAATGTGGCGTTTAGAAGAAGCTTTGTAAGTTCTGTGATCTTTGTGCCCCGCGGGGACCTTGGTAAGTGAGTTTGCAATGTTATTGCTCTCAGTGGGCTTTGAAGAGTTCTGGTGAAGCACCACATGAGGGCGCTG
>NW_017329494.1:0-212 GCF_000935625.1 Nanorana parkeri | reverse complement strand
TTCCGTCCCCGGGCCCCGCCTCCTCTTCCGTCCCCGGGCCCTGTCTCCTTTTCTATCGACAGGCCGTGCCTCTTCTTACATCAGCGGCCACTACCGCTCTCAGGTCGCCGGGCCCCCGCCTCCTCCTTCACTGCGAACGCAGGGTCCTGGTATGCCGTAGAGTATCAGCTGTGGGGGTGAAACTACAAATCCCATGAAGCATCTCTCTCTCC
>NW_017329493.1:0-212 GCF_000935625.1 Nanorana parkeri | reverse complement strand
GGGACAGGGAGGGAGGTGTAGGAGGAACTTGAGAAGTTCTATGTGGGAATAGAAGAAATCCAACTCTACCTCTCTTTCATCCACTGGATCTGGGTGATTGAGTCCTGTGATAGCCACCATGGGAGAGAGCAGCTGTAGAGACAGAGTCAGATTCCTGAAGCCAGGTCTCAGTTACAGCAAGTAGGTTAAAGGAGATAAAAAGGTTAATGGAC
>NW_017329492.1:0-212 GCF_000935625.1 Nanorana parkeri | reverse complement strand
CAGTGGTTGGGAGCGGAACAGCTCCGGGAGGCTCCGTCCGGTTTGAGAGTTTGTTCCTTTGGGGGTTTTAGTTGCCGGGGTGTTTTTCCCGGTTTTCCCTATGGTGGAGGTAGTATCGGTTGTGGGTGCCCAGGTAACAGCTTATAAAGGGGATCCCAGGTGTCGGGAGACAAGAGCTAAGCGTCCATCTTGGTCTCAAGCCAGGCCACGCC
>NW_017329491.1:0-212 GCF_000935625.1 Nanorana parkeri | reverse complement strand
TGCTGGTGGACACAGCGGGCCGCATGCAGGACAATGCACCTCTGATGACTGCGCTGGCCAAGCTGATCGCTGTCAATATGCCCGACCTCGTGCTGTTCGTGGGAGAGGCCCTAGTGGGCAATGAGGCCGTGGACCAGCTGGTGAGTTCAACAAACTGCAGATCGTGTGAAACATTCCCCCCTCCCCTCATGTCTGCAATTGTTTGTGTGTGT
>NW_017329490.1:0-212 GCF_000935625.1 Nanorana parkeri | reverse complement strand
AATACTGAAAAATGGCCTGGCCAGGAAAGGGGTGTAAACACTTGTTTTTCAAGTGGTTAAAATGCACATTTTAATGGTGTGCAATTTATTAAATGTGAAAATTGATTGAAACCACTGCATATTTTATGAAAGCAGAGACAGTTTTGTCTGCTTTCAAGTCGGCAGTTGCCATTTTTTTATTTTACACAGAATTAGCGCAGCCATTAAATAAA
>NW_017329489.1:0-212 GCF_000935625.1 Nanorana parkeri | reverse complement strand
TTTTTTTTTCCACCTCCCCCTCCTTCCTCCCTCGCTATCTCCATTCATCCGACCCCTCCATTACATCCTCTGACGTGAGGAACATTCTTAATGACGACGGCACACACACCATGGGGTTATCCTTCACCTATAACCATTCCTCCCCGTTTCTACCAAAACTGGGTTATCTTGTCAATATAATTTCAACCAGTGATCTGCTACTTTGAGATCAC
>NW_017329488.1:0-212 GCF_000935625.1 Nanorana parkeri | reverse complement strand
TTATTTTGCCTCCACCCCTGTTGTCCCGCACCAGGCAAGGTAACAGGTTCTTTTATTGAATAATGCACCAAAACCCTCAGGTGCGGCTCCTGACATCCCGACAGGTCACCGCAGAATATTCAATAAATGTAATGCTACAGAAAGCTGTCAGAGACTGCACATATGCAGCTGGAGATGATTGGAGACTATGGTCCCGCTACAAGAGATGGTCA
>NW_017329487.1:0-212 GCF_000935625.1 Nanorana parkeri | reverse complement strand
TGTAATGGCTTAATGTATCTATTAGATGACTGGAGTCTCTGAGGTAAGATGGTAATGTGATGACAATTGGTTGTAGAAATTGATCTACGTATTTTGACAAGCCGCTGGTGAGACTGTCAATACTCGATATGATCGGGCGGCCTGGGGGTGTGGTCTCATTTTTATGGATTTTGGGTAGGTGATAGAAGAAGGGAGTTTTTGGTTGTGAGGGG
>NW_017329486.1:0-212 GCF_000935625.1 Nanorana parkeri | reverse complement strand
GCTGCTGAAAACCTCCGCTTACTTTCACTTACTTTCATTACTATTCTGTTGCACAAATCATCCCTACATCAGTGTTTCACTTGTCATTTTCTCACGTTGCATGCAGCCTTTCCTGTACTTCAAAGTGATGGAGACGGGAAAAGAAGCAACTTTTAAAAGTGACAGTTACTGGCGCCGGTTTAAATAGTAACCAGCACACGCTCTGTATGCAT
>NW_017329485.1:0-212 GCF_000935625.1 Nanorana parkeri | reverse complement strand
ATCAAGCATTTAAGTGGCCCTGTGCTTATCACTCATCAGGCAAAGCAACGGGTTCTAGTTTTTCTCAGACTTCCCTTGATAACGATGTTCTGATGCCGTTCACGCGCCCACATTATGGACATTAAACTAATTAAATCATTTAATAAGCAGTGAAAGAGCTTTAACCACTTCAAGACCGCGGTGTTACACCCCCTTCCTGGCCAGGCCATTTT
>NW_017329484.1:0-212 GCF_000935625.1 Nanorana parkeri | reverse complement strand
TACAAACCACTGTTTCAAACGCTACGTTTACAACTACAGAGATGGAAATCTCTGAGATTGTCATTCACGGGGAGATTGACCTCAGTCAAAATGACGTTGTTACCAAAACTGTTGTATTATTTTACCACATTGCCAGTTAGGATACCAGCCACCGATCTAAGCTCTTTTCAAAAAGAAGTGTTAAAGTATATATGGGATGGGAAGCGACACCG
>NW_017329483.1:0-212 GCF_000935625.1 Nanorana parkeri | reverse complement strand
TACCCCCAATTGATATCAGACCCTTTAAGTCTGGTCAGAATATTTAAAGGGGAATCCCACCCTCAAAAAATGTTGAAAGAAAGTGGGTCCCCCCTTAAAATTCCTACCAGACCCTTGATCCAAGCACAGGCCTGGCAGGGCAGGAAAGGGAAGACGATCACGCAGCCCACATCCCTGCGCTATACCAGGCCACTTGCCCTCGGCATTGGGAG
>NW_017329482.1:0-212 GCF_000935625.1 Nanorana parkeri | reverse complement strand
GTATGATCAGTGTATGATCGATGCTCGGGTGTATAATCAGCCCCATCATCCTGCCATCCCCAGTATACTGGATGGGACACAGATCCCGGGAGCCCCTGACACATTTATTGGAGTCGGGTGAAGACAGACGGTGAGACTGAGGGGACTGAGCGCCCCTGTTGTACAACGCCACAGCACAGGGAGCAATCTAAGGGCATGAAATGGTGTCAGAG
>NW_017329481.1:0-212 GCF_000935625.1 Nanorana parkeri | reverse complement strand
AATTTAAGAATCATAAAAAAAATTAAGAAGCACAAAAAAATTAAAAAAGAAAACAATTTTTTGAAAGTCCCCGCCCCCCACATACACACACAGAGCAATAAGTTTAGGGCCATTAATCACTGATAACATTAAACTTATGAGCAGTAAAATCGTTTTAAGCGTCACCTATGGGCCTATGGGCGTTTTTTGTGATTTTGCGGGCGCACGCAATT
>NW_017329480.1:0-212 GCF_000935625.1 Nanorana parkeri | reverse complement strand
GGTAAGTAAACTAAGGCCAGAAGCCAAAACATTAACTCTTTGTATTGTCTCCCCTATTCACCTCGTCATGCTTGCCCCACGCTTAGTTTTTGTTTTATTTTTGCTCCGGGCATAACTTTAAAAGGGGAACACGCACCCAGGCCCGGCGCTACCGCAAGGCAAGTAAGGCGACCGCCCGAGGGCGCTGCAGGGTGAGGGCGGAAAAAACAGGG
>NW_017329479.1:0-212 GCF_000935625.1 Nanorana parkeri | reverse complement strand
GGGGGTTTAACACCGCGGATGTCAACTGGTTAAACAATGGTTAGATGTTAACCGTTGGGGAAGATTTGATTAACGAGTGCTTCCACTTTTACTGTTAAATTTGAGAAAATCCCACCATATGTTTATGTGGTCCTATTCTCACAGAATAACAAATTATATATATATATTTACACAGTATATATATATATATACAGGTGAAACTCGAATAATTA
>NW_017329478.1:0-212 GCF_000935625.1 Nanorana parkeri | reverse complement strand
TTTACATCACTTCCTGCTCATTCATGAATGTCTGAATGGGTAGTAGAACTCACTATAGCAGCTTCTACCCATTCATAAACTGGCGATAGTAAATATTTTTAGTTTCTGAATGAATGGGAAGCCTCTGTACTCTGTGCTCGCCATTCATTTAGAACAGAGGCTGCAAAAAAGTAGATTGAGGACTTTGTGTCCTCAATTTCTTTTTCTATTTT
>NW_017329477.1:0-212 GCF_000935625.1 Nanorana parkeri | reverse complement strand
TGTGAAAATCAAAACCCTATCGGCCCCCAAAACCAACCAACTGAGCCCCCTCCCCCACCATGTGAACACGGAGTCACCTGAGCATTGTCCCCGCACGTCCCACTGTCACCACAGACTGCGAGGTGTAATTATCCGGGGGCCCAGGAGGTTGGAGGGGCCCCGACATGGCAACTTTGCCCCAGGAGGTTGGAGGGGCCCCGACATGGCAGCTT
>NW_017329476.1:0-212 GCF_000935625.1 Nanorana parkeri | reverse complement strand
CTCTGACATAGACCGCAGTGCTGTACAGAGAACAGCGAGCCAGTCAAACAAGGGGAGAGCATGCACACTCCATGCAGAAGGGTTGTCCCTGGGATCCCCTTATGGCGCTGGTAATCTGGTAATGATTGGGAGGAGGATGAGGAGAAGGAGGAGGATGAGGAGGATGAGGATGAGGATGAGGAGGAGGAGGAGGATGAGGAGGAGGAGGAGGA
>NW_017329475.1:0-212 GCF_000935625.1 Nanorana parkeri | reverse complement strand
GTGCCCATCGCAACCCCCTGCATCTGGAGGTAGTGGGAACCGCCAAACGTAAAGACGTTGTGTGTTAGAATAAACAACAGCAAATCCAAAATGAAATTGTTGTATAATATCGATGAGTTGGTTCTTTCATCCAGAAACTGCCTAATGGTTTGTATGCCTATCAGGTGGGGAATGCTGCTATATAGCGCCTCTACGTCGATTGTGACCAGCCA
>NW_017329474.1:0-212 GCF_000935625.1 Nanorana parkeri | reverse complement strand
AGTGCAAATCTGCTCCAGATATTGTCTGCTCCAGTTTTGATGGATCCCTCCCTCCACTGTGCGTTGTCACCAGAGAAGTGCGGGCTCACCGGGGATGTGCGGGGTCACCTGAGATTGTTTGATGTCACCAGAGAAGTGCAGTGTCACCAGAGATTGTTTGGTGTCACCAGAGAAGTGTGGTGTCTCTAGAGATGTGCAGGTTCAACAGAGAT
>NW_017329473.1:0-212 GCF_000935625.1 Nanorana parkeri | reverse complement strand
ACCGTCTACGCTCTCCTGGTTTGACCTCGGCTTGTTTTGACCCTGATAACCCCAGCTCAGCTACAGAAGCGACCTTCAGCTTGCACGGTTTCAACACCACTGGCAACCCGTGCCACTCGCTGTCCACCAGGTCTCTGTCTCCACCTCCAGAAGCCTCAGGACACGAGGTGGAAGGGAAGCCTCCTCACGCGGTCAGTCTCCCATCAGGTACG
>NW_017329472.1:0-212 GCF_000935625.1 Nanorana parkeri | reverse complement strand
TTAATTTCTGTAAATATATCCTAGCGCAACTACCCAGGTTGTAATCTCTGTGCAGCCTGAGACACTGTTTTTCCACAATGGATGGTGGCAACTTTGGAACTGCAGGTAGGAATTGCCCCCTGTGGGTAATAATCTGATGATATTTGTGGCAGAGTTCCAGGTTTAGAAAGACCAAGTGACGAGGATTGCACACGTGGGTGAAATATTGACCT
>NW_017329471.1:0-212 GCF_000935625.1 Nanorana parkeri | reverse complement strand
GAAACGAAACAGAACAAATTTTTTGACGGCGCATAAGTCTAGTGCAGAGAGCCCAGCACCAGATATTTTACCATCTGGGTTGCAGCCACTGGAGGAGGCAAGTATGGACTTACAGAGGGGAGGGGAGCACAGAGCTGAGTGTATTGTTGGGTCTAGGGAGGGGGGCTGGGGGAATTTTTTTTAAAAGTGAATTTCTACTTTAAGAAGGACAG
>NW_017329470.1:0-212 GCF_000935625.1 Nanorana parkeri | reverse complement strand
CCTCCTTTTTTCCATTTTCTCAGATGCCGGTGTCCTTTGTTACATCACTCACACCCTCGATCAGACTTTGTTTTGACAAATATCGGTAACCCTGAGACTGAGGATTCGGTCCGGTTTCCAGCAATGCCCATTGGCGGTGAGGTAGTGACATCCAGCAGGTGGAGCCACACTGGCACCCTTTCCTAATGGCTGGTTTATCCCGCCCCCATAAA
>NW_017329469.1:0-212 GCF_000935625.1 Nanorana parkeri | reverse complement strand
CGCCCTGCTTTCTGATTGGCCGGGAGGGCGGCTCCATGCTCCCTCGTCATCTCATGTACTCGTCCAAATGCTCCGATGCCGAGCACGAGGACTTCCGGTATCAGGAAGCCGGGCAGCGTGTAATGATGCGGCGCCCTGCATTCTGATTGGCCAGGAATCTGGCTTCATGCTCTCTCTCATCACAAGTGACGAAAGAGCATGGAGCCGCTTCC
>NW_017329468.1:0-212 GCF_000935625.1 Nanorana parkeri | reverse complement strand
ATTCCACCTGCCCACAAACCGTCTGATTTGTAACATGCCCAACAAGTGGAACTCCACTTTGGCAATGCTGCAGCATCTGCACAAACAGCGGAGGCCATCAACAAGTACCTGTGTAAGTATGGCACAAGGAGAGGCTCAGGGGACCTTGGCTTTTTTTCCCCACGTCAGTGTCTGCTGATAAAGGATGCATGCACTGTACTATCACCATTTGA
>NW_017329467.1:0-212 GCF_000935625.1 Nanorana parkeri | reverse complement strand
GAATATTCCCCCTAGACACACTATTTTGGGTTGTGTGGTTTACTTAGCCTATATTTATATTTATATCTGGCAGGGCCCAATAGGCCCATTTATATCTCATTATTTTTTTTTTCTTTCTTTTTTTATGTGCTAAGATAATGATTTGTAAACATTTCTTCTCTATATTGTATGTTTTTACAAAAATTTATTACAAAAGAAAACGGCAACCTATT
>NW_017329466.1:0-212 GCF_000935625.1 Nanorana parkeri | reverse complement strand
ACGTACCCGAGGAAAGGAATAGTGTCCTTCTCGAAGTAACATTTCTCGAGTTTGGCGTACAATTTATGCGTTCTGAGTCGTGCCAAAACCCAACGCACATGTCTACGATGGTCAGCAAGGTTAGTGGAGTAGACTAGGATATCATCCAGATACACAATTACGCAAACATCTAGCAAATCCCTGAAGATGTCGTTCACGAATGCTTGGAAGGT
>NW_017329465.1:0-212 GCF_000935625.1 Nanorana parkeri | reverse complement strand
TGCGCCTTGTTGCTCCTGGGCTTCGTTGCTGGAGGGAGATCAGAGCTGTGAGTTAAAGTTTTGAGCTGAACTAGCAGTAGGGACTTCTGTGTGTTATGACACGTGTGATGCTTTCGGCCAGGATCGCACTTGTGTGATCTGTAACCACGTGGCAATCGCGCATAAAACCGTGTGGATTGCTGTGCGCTCACAGTCCCACCACCACTGATCGT
>NW_017329464.1:0-212 GCF_000935625.1 Nanorana parkeri | reverse complement strand
TGCCTGTACAGAGAAAGGAGGAGAGATCAGCATTCCCCCACTGCTGAACTCTCCTCCATTCTCTCTAAAGGTAGAAGCGATGTGTATTACATCACTTCCTCCTTTAACGGCCATTTCTCTGGCTGCTCTAGCCAGAGAAGAAGCTGGTTAAGCAGATCTCTGCTTTCTCAACTTCTTTGGGGGTCCCCAGGTGACATTAGGGGTCTTGGAGA
>NW_017329463.1:0-212 GCF_000935625.1 Nanorana parkeri | reverse complement strand
TCTACCCCTTTATTTTGAACATCCACATGCTTCTTCTACATTTGGGCCCATCTGCATCCTTCAGGTCTGAGGGATTGTTTTGTTGCTTTTTAATTAGTCCCTCTTAGTATGTTTTTATTTTTTCCCCAAAGTTATTATATTTTGTTTAAATCTTTTCAATTCTTCAGAAAAGGTTTGTAACTAATTATTTCATTCAGTCCCGGGGGTTTGTT
>NW_017329462.1:0-212 GCF_000935625.1 Nanorana parkeri | reverse complement strand
CTAAGTGTATCAAAGAGCATTACGTTAGTACTGCATTACTTATATATTGAGGATCATTGTTTGATGTACACTTTTCATTCAGATATTTTTGGTGGTGTAACTGTTGCACTTTAACATAGGAAGCAACATTTATATATGTTATGTTTATTTGATGTTTTATATGATAATTTTCTGAGCGATGCACTTTTGCATTTATATATTTGGTATTATTT
>NW_017329461.1:0-212 GCF_000935625.1 Nanorana parkeri | reverse complement strand
GCTGCACTTTCCGGGAGGGGCGCAAAAATGCAGCCAACAAAAAAGTCAGGCAAGCCAGGCTGCACAGAATTCGGAGGGGGAGGGTCCGGATCCCCATCGAGGGGTGAGTCTGGATCCCCGTCGATATCCACTAAAGTTCCTGCACAGCCCCCCCCTGAGACCCTGCAGTGCCCACCAGAAATCCTTTACAGCCCACCTGAGACCACGCAGAG
>NW_017329460.1:0-212 GCF_000935625.1 Nanorana parkeri | reverse complement strand
TTCATGAAGCTGGTAGACCTTCAGAATGATGCTTATAGTCCCAAACTACCTAGCAGACCACCTGCTAAGCCAGTGACTTTATTTAAAAGGCCCACACGCCTTTTGTTTAGCTCTTCTTTCTCTAAATGCTCCTCATTATTCTCATCTTCTTCATCCCTATCCTCTTCATGCTCATGATCTTCTCTCCTGAAAAGATGTATATTTTTAGTGGT
>NW_017329459.1:0-212 GCF_000935625.1 Nanorana parkeri | reverse complement strand
TACTTTACAACACATACAGGGACCATGGGGAACAAAAGCAGTCACCCTCCAGAACAGGGGTGGCAAACTCAAATTCATCGGGGGCCGCATCAGCAGTATGGTTACCCTCAAAGGGCCGGTTGTATGGGGGCGTATACGTGCAAAAAATACGATAGCGCCCATTACGACCCATCATGTTACATATCGCCGCGAACGTCGCAGTGAGAGCAATA
>NW_017329458.1:0-212 GCF_000935625.1 Nanorana parkeri | reverse complement strand
TTGGAGCCAGCTGTTCAGAAACATGATGACTATAAGTGCTTTGGCGCAGAAAGTATTTATGATGTGCAGTAAAAATGCTTTCTTTTTATAGTGGAAGCATGGACAGGGAGGTGCCTTGAAGTATTCCACCGCAATATGAGGCCTGCCTATTTGGTTGGGGAACTTTTTAGGCTACTAGCTGCCAGTCATAAATCCCATTTTATTTAACCCTT
>NW_017329457.1:0-212 GCF_000935625.1 Nanorana parkeri | reverse complement strand
CGGGCAAATGCCCGGTTTGCCCTATGGCCAGTCCGGCCCTGCCGCACACGATCGCGCTTTCCGGGAATCCGTAGGACTGCACCCACCCTAAAGGGTATACTCACTTATATTCACTTTCTCAACTAATTTGGGAACATGGAATTACCCACACAAATCTCCCTCCCACTATACTTTTTTTAAATTCTTTATTTAGAAGAGATTTTTTCCTTTTT
>NW_017329456.1:0-212 GCF_000935625.1 Nanorana parkeri | reverse complement strand
GGGGGGGTACCCAGAGATCCACACCCTAAATAGGTTTAGAGTTTTACCTCTTGTATTTAGCTCTCACTTGCAAAGCAAAACGAACACACCCCTGCTGCTGACTATATACATTGACAAAGTAATTTGTTCAACCAAGAGAGGTTTTTCTGAACAGAGTGCAGCCGATAAAAGGAGGGGGGGGGGGGGTCGGAGAGTTAAATATTAATATAAAA
>NW_017329455.1:0-212 GCF_000935625.1 Nanorana parkeri | reverse complement strand
GCGGATCGCGCGGTTTCCCGCTGCGATTCCGCCCGTGCTTCCGAACATGATTGCAGCTAAAACAGCAGTGCGTCGTGTATCACCCAAAAAAAAGTACATGTACTTTTTTTTTTTCTCAGATTGCCGCGCGGATATTACCCCATTGAAATCAATGGGGCCGCTCTGTCATCGTTGCCTGCATTGTGGAGGACCGCGCAATCCCAGGACGCGCG
>NW_017329454.1:0-212 GCF_000935625.1 Nanorana parkeri | reverse complement strand
GATGCCAATTCCATCCCTTCATTTAATCCCATGGGAAAAAGGCTATTTAATGTGTATATCCAAAATGCCTCCTACATAATCTTTTAAATCTGTTCCCCTCATCCAGACTGGATGAGGGGAACAGATTTAAAAGGTTATTTAGGAGGGAGGCATTTTGGATATACACATTAAATATTATTATTATTATTACATAATATTTATATAGCGCCAAC
>NW_017329453.1:0-213 GCF_000935625.1 Nanorana parkeri | reverse complement strand
TACGCTATTAGCGTAGCGAGAGCGATGCAAAATGCGCAGCCAACTTCCTCGCTATGTCAATAGCGTATCTTCTCAGAAGCTGCACACAGCGTGCGCCGGTTTAAGTAGTAACCAGCATGCTCTGTATGCAGCTTCTGATAACGTGGGAGACGGGAGACTGCACTTGTCGGTAGATCCAGGGATCAGGTGAGTATTTAAAAAAAAAATTGGTTT
>NW_017329452.1:0-213 GCF_000935625.1 Nanorana parkeri | reverse complement strand
GCACATCGGCGTCTCTCGTGTGTACGCTGGTCTGTGTGTGAGCAGTGATTGGTGGGGGTCATACCATGTGACAGCTACTGACGGTTGGTGCTTTTCTTCCAGGCGCTCCTCTTGGTGGCATCGGAGGAGGAACCATTACCCGCAGCTGGTCCGGAGAGTTTTGTCGCTGGCAGCTGATTCCCGGCCTGTATCACTACAAGACGGTGACAGAAA
>NW_017329451.1:0-213 GCF_000935625.1 Nanorana parkeri | reverse complement strand
TCATAGATGTTGTAATTATTCCTGAGATGTTGATACCAGTAGTGGGATACAAACACTTTTATCAATGCATTTCACAAACTACAAATCTGCTTCCTCTGGACACATAGGAGGCATATCTACAATTTGTATATTAAAAAGAAATTAGTAATCAAGTATATAATTTACATCCTTGAGAAATGGTAAATGTTTCTTACATGGAGATGTTACTGTCAT
>NW_017329450.1:0-213 GCF_000935625.1 Nanorana parkeri | reverse complement strand
TCAGGTGTTAATGATCAGGTGTATTATTGTGCATCCACAGAGAGTGATTGATTTCTAACCTCATGTAATCATATCACATACCATTACATGAGGTGTTGCGGTTGTTACATGCAGCGGTTGTTACATGCAGCTGCTGTCACCTGATCATTAACTTGATCCCCTACAATAATACACTGCCCCATTCCCTGGCCCCTCCCTACAACAATAAAATAC
>NW_017329449.1:0-213 GCF_000935625.1 Nanorana parkeri | reverse complement strand
TACAACAGCTTGATGTAAATAATGTTTGAAAATGTTTTTTTTTAAAACAAAAAACGTTATTTATGAATACTCTGCTATTCTGCATGCACCGAGCCAGTGAGAGCTACCTCTGGTGGCTAATGTGCACAAATCCCAAAATGTAATACAGCTAAAATACATTGAAAATGCTCTATACATCTCCTTTAACCCCTTCGTGACTGACGACGTACAGTG
>NW_017329448.1:0-213 GCF_000935625.1 Nanorana parkeri | reverse complement strand
GTCATTACTAAACATTTCTAAGGGTGTGTTTGTTGTTATTTGAAAGCTATGAGTAAAGGAGGTCCACTTCAATGTAGTATAATTTATTATAATTTTAATATAGAGGTCTATCCGACCTTAAAGGGAGACAAAAAGGAAAATAGTTCCAAAAGAGGTTGTGTGTGTTGTGTATTAATAATATATATATATATATATATATATATATATATATAT
>NW_017329447.1:0-213 GCF_000935625.1 Nanorana parkeri | reverse complement strand
AGCATCTTCCTCCTTGCTGATCTCCCTCCGAGGTCTGAATGTGGAAGTGACGTGTAATACATCGCTTCCGCGTTCACCTGTCAGTCCTCCGGCTGCTATAACCAGAGAGAAGAAGCCGGGGGAGCAGATCTCGGCTTCATCAGCTTCTTTGGGGGTCCACAGGTGGCATTAGGGGGTCTTGGAGACACCTAATGTCTCCATAAAGAGGACCTG
>NW_017329446.1:0-213 GCF_000935625.1 Nanorana parkeri | reverse complement strand
AAAAGGTACAGCCCGCAGCTGAGCCGCGGCAAAGTAGTGGGCGATATTCGGCAGCGCTAGGCCACCCCGGTGTTTGGGGGCACAAAGTATTTTCTGGGAGACCCTATGTCGCCCTCCCCTCCATAGAAAGTGCGAGATCTGGCCTTGTAGGGATCGAAGGTCCGAGGCCGGGATGGGAATCGGCAACGTGTTAAAATAGTAAAGCAATTTCGG
>NW_017329445.1:0-213 GCF_000935625.1 Nanorana parkeri | reverse complement strand
GGCAGGTATCAGAATACTGCCGCGCATGCGCGATGACATCATCGCGCACGGGCGTGGTGTCGTCACGTACCTCATTACACATTACATTAATGAGGCATACCTCATTAATGCTGCTCTATCCATGTATTATCTAGGTAAGCATAACTGGGTGGAATTGAATTCTAAATGTGATCTATTCAGTCCCACCCAGCGTCAGCATTGTGTGCAAGCTGA
>NW_017329444.1:0-213 GCF_000935625.1 Nanorana parkeri | reverse complement strand
GGAAGGAAGGAGGGATGGAAGGAGGGAGGGATGGAAGGAGGAAGGGATGGAAGGAAGGAGGGATGGAAGGAGGGATGGAAGTAAGGAGGGATGCAAGGAAGGAGGGATGGAAGGAGGGATGGAAGGAGGGAGTGATGTAAGGAAGGAGGGATGGAAGGAAGGATGGAAGGAAGGATGGATGGAAGGAAGGAGGGATGGAAGGAGGGATGGATG
>NW_017329443.1:0-213 GCF_000935625.1 Nanorana parkeri | reverse complement strand
TGGTCTTGAAAAAGTGGTATCGGGACATCCCTAACAAAAACCCAATTTTTCTTATTTCATCGAACCATTCATTTTGCACTATGCTGGCTTCAGGCTCTTGAAGCACAATGCATATTTGTAAAGCTTATCACTTAGACCTTTTCCAAGCAAATATTTTAATAAAGAGAAACACAACAAAGTTAAAGTGACATTAAACCCTCAGATTTTTTAACA
>NW_017329442.1:0-213 GCF_000935625.1 Nanorana parkeri | reverse complement strand
AGCTGGCTGCGGGCCACATAGTACCGGCCCGCGAACCAGAGTCCAATGAGAGGCCGATGCCGCGGGTGGCGCTCGTGCAGATAGAGCTTTCTCGGCCAAACCTCTTAGTTCTAACTAAACCGGAAGTCAGGCGGTTGGAGAACTCGATAAGGTTGGAACTTTAGATAGAACACCGGCCGGAGCTCTGTCAGTTCTGAGCTCCGGCCGAATGAT
>NW_017329441.1:0-213 GCF_000935625.1 Nanorana parkeri | reverse complement strand
GTATAATGTATTATTGTTGGGATTTGTAGCCCTCTATAGCCAGTGCCATTCTGCATTGATTCCTGTATAATTATTTTGACACTTTCCATTTAATTATATTGCAAAGCACACCACACTTTTTTTTTCTTTCCTTCCAATGCTCCAAGCTTGACTGATGTGGCTGGGCCAAAAATTGAGACAAGCATATGTTACTGGCAGCATCAACCAGGTAGC
>NW_017329440.1:0-213 GCF_000935625.1 Nanorana parkeri | reverse complement strand
AGAATGTATCTGTATTGATTTCATTGCAAGAGGAATATTGTTGACCTTGGCGTTTAGAGTTAGGTTGTGGTTTAGAGTTAGTCTAGAGTTAGAGGGTATGCTAAAGTTAGGGACTAGTTTTCTAGTATAATTCAACCTGTGCTCTATTTCAAATCAACCTCCCTGGCGGTACGATTATTCAGGATTTTAGCATGCCAAAGCAGTACATTGTTT
>NW_017329439.1:0-213 GCF_000935625.1 Nanorana parkeri | reverse complement strand
TTGAAAAATTAAATTGCAGAGGTCAGTGATAACGCAGAGTGCGGAGGTCAGTGATAACACAGAGTGCAGAAGTCAATAATAACGCAGAGTGCGGAAGTCAGTAATAACGCAGAGTGCGGAGGTCAGTAATAACGCAGAGTGCGGAAGTCAGCTGGGACCCAGAGTGCAGGGGTGGGACCCAGAGCGCAGGGGTGGGACCCAGAGCGCAGGGGT
>NW_017329438.1:0-213 GCF_000935625.1 Nanorana parkeri | reverse complement strand
GTAGATCGTGATCCACTCACTGACTAATGTGCCTGAGTTCCGGGTGTTGGCGATCGCACTACAGGTGGGGGGCATGGCTGCGGTACCATTGACCTCAATGCACAACCACACCCCGTCTTGCACGGAGCTGGCCTTCTTACGTTCCAGAGGCCAAACGCTCTGGAACACATACTTTGTGGTGTGAACCGGCCCACAGAGAGACCGCAGAGAGAG
>NW_017329437.1:0-213 GCF_000935625.1 Nanorana parkeri | reverse complement strand
ATGAATCATTTCTAAATATATTGTATGCAGCCCTGATGAAGGAGCGGTGGTTTGGTCCCTGAAATGTGTTGGTGTTTTATATGATTTTGCTGTGAATTATTAAAGCCGTTTTGGACTTTTTCACTCTATTCTATTTTCCTGCCGTGCGTGACATTCCCAGCACTCATCAGAGGGGAGCCTTGCTGCATGTGAATCACCTCACCTGAGATGGTT
>NW_017329436.1:0-213 GCF_000935625.1 Nanorana parkeri | reverse complement strand
GTCCTCTATAGCTGATGGTATTCTGCATTGCTGCATAATGTTTTGTTGGGATTTGTAGTCCTCTATAGCTGTTTGTATTCTGCACTGCTGTATAATGTATTGCTACGTAACAGACCTCTGTGGTAAATAAGTGTCTTCAGGCCCATTTCTGTGCTCTTTTCCTTTGTTGTGACGGCACCCCTCCTGATCCACCATGGAGGTGAGGCTTGAAAT
>NW_017329435.1:0-213 GCF_000935625.1 Nanorana parkeri | reverse complement strand
GACCCCCAGTAATGGTTCAGCTTCTTCTTTTTCTTCTTCTGTTTCCTCATCAGGATCGAGCTTTTGAGTTCATAAAGTGACGTTTATTGTCCCTCCGTGGCATGCAGGAGAAAGCCATCCGATGAAGCCAGCAGGTGTGTACTCTCCTATGTACAGTGCGATCCTCGGAGGTGGGGTATGCAGTGTGTACTCGCCTATATACAGAGCGATCCT
>NW_017329434.1:0-213 GCF_000935625.1 Nanorana parkeri | reverse complement strand
TCAGGACCCCATCTATGCCAAGGAAGCAGCAAATATGTAACCCTGTTAAGGGTCATACGGTTCCATCCACTGAACTGCAAGTACTATTCCCAAATCATATAAGATTATTTTCTGGGTCAAC
Organism: Nanorana parkeri; assembly: GCF_000935625.1. Lineage (NCBI taxonomy): Eukaryota > Metazoa > Chordata > Amphibia > Anura > Dicroglossidae > Nanorana > Nanorana parkeri. The sequence continues at coordinate 92 of NW_017329434.1, read as the reverse complement.
ATCGGGCTCAGTGTTTATAACAGGGCTCTGAAATGACTTGGGTCAGTGCTAAAGCTAAAAGATGGGAAGATTATGAATTATGATATGGACTT
>NW_017329433.1:0-213 GCF_000935625.1 Nanorana parkeri | reverse complement strand
AGCACGCAGTGGGCAGATGCAATAGCCAGCCTGCTATTGGCCTGCTATTGCAATATCCAATAGCAGGCTGGCTATTGCTCCCAGCATTAAATTAAAAAAATAAAAACAATTAAAAAGACAAAAAAAGTAAAAAAGTAAAAAGAGTTAAAAAAATTAAAAATTAAAAAAATTAAAAAAATAAAGTTTATAAAATAAAATTAAAAATAGGAAAAA
>NW_017329432.1:0-213 GCF_000935625.1 Nanorana parkeri | reverse complement strand
TCTGGGTTCAAGGGAATGTTTTCTCACAAATTTCTTTACTGCCACCCAATCTGTGAGTCCCGGTATCTGACTCAGGATCTGGAATGGAATAAAACACTTGTGCATGGACACGGGTTAATTCACGTGATAATGCAGTCACATAATTTAACACATCAGATTGCAACTGTAACTATTGTGGAAAAGAACAACCAAGTCTGGGGATGAACCAAACAA
>NW_017329431.1:0-213 GCF_000935625.1 Nanorana parkeri | reverse complement strand
CATTTACAACACAGGTTGTGGTGGGGTTTTAAGAGAGGACTTCAGTGTCACCTATAACTAGGGATGCACAGATACCAATCACCATACTCCGTACAAGTACAGATACTTCTCGAGCTCCAAGACTAGTCTAGAAAAAAATTAAACCGTTAGGAGGCCGATGTCATTTGTAGGGAGCACACGGAGCTCCCGGGATTTGTGTATCTCTGTTATAAT
>NW_017329430.1:0-213 GCF_000935625.1 Nanorana parkeri | reverse complement strand
ACGGGGTACTACGGCCACGTAGGGCGTCTCTGAGACAGGTATTGGCGCAGGTCGGGGGGCCCGGGGGTGGGGCTGCAGCAGGAGGTTCGTCATTGCGGCCGCACGAAGGGGTCGCGCTGCAGCAGCAGGGGAAACGACTGGGGGGGGAGTGTGGGCTGGGCTGCCAGCTGGTTTCATGGCTGCAGAGCGTTGTGGATGCTGGTTCTTTCCCTG
>NW_017329429.1:0-213 GCF_000935625.1 Nanorana parkeri | reverse complement strand
TGTTTTATATTACAATCCTGTAATTACCAGAGACGTTCCCTCCACGCAGACTTCCCGCGCTGCGCCACTCCGCCGACTGAATGTGACATTTATAATGATAAAAGAACAATTAAAAGTACAAAAGCGTTTCTTCTTCTTCTGCTGAGCTCAGCACATGTGACGCAACTCTCATTTCTTTATTATGTATTTTTTGGTGCTGCTCTAATAAAAATA
>NW_017329428.1:0-213 GCF_000935625.1 Nanorana parkeri | reverse complement strand
TAAGGGGGCACCCAGATGCCGCCCCCCCCCCCTTGTGAATGTGTATGGGGTACTTTGCTGCAACTAAATTTCGTCCAATAAACACATTTTTGACCGGACTACAGCTAACGAATTTTGGGAATTCGGATTCGTTTGCATTCGTTATAGCTGTAAATTAGAAATTCGGATACATCTGAATCTCGGAATTTCCGAAATTTCGTCCAAATTTAGTTT
>NW_017329427.1:0-213 GCF_000935625.1 Nanorana parkeri | reverse complement strand
TGGGAGGGGCAAAAGTTAATCAAACCACTCCATCTCTATAATCCATTGGTAGAAGTGGTTCTCCTTCATCCAGGTCATGGTATATCTAGTAGGACTTGTTTCTGAGAGGTCGGTGATGTTTCATCATTCATCCAAGGCTTCCTCAGCTCTAATGAGCAATGTATGTAAGGCAGCTTTTGATTGTCTAAGAACATGGTGGGAGGGGCAAAAGTT
>NW_017329426.1:0-213 GCF_000935625.1 Nanorana parkeri | reverse complement strand
TTATTGTGTGTATATTGGTGTCTGTAGTACAATACCGGATACAGTTACATTTTATTTTACATTATGAAATTTGGCAAGCGGCACCCATGAAAGAAGAACATTTGTTGAGTGGCCACAGAGACGGAAGAGGCGGGGCGAAGATGGAGGAGGCAGGGGGCAGAGACACCGACGGGGGAGGCGTCGCCGGAGCTCCAGTTGGGCAGCGAAGATGAC
>NW_017329425.1:0-213 GCF_000935625.1 Nanorana parkeri | reverse complement strand
AATCTATAGGTGTATGGCCAGCTTTAGACAGGGATGACTTAATTGCTTCTCTTGTGAAATTTAAAGATGAATTGTTTCACAGATCATGCAGCTACTAAGCTTATTTGCCATTTGTTAGTATCATGTATATATTTTAATATCCATAGCTTGTCCACAGTTATACTTTAAATAGTATAGTACTAATATTGCAATGTCCAATTGAAAAAAGGGTAA
>NW_017329424.1:0-213 GCF_000935625.1 Nanorana parkeri | reverse complement strand
TGATCTGTCTCTCCAGCCAGAAAACCACAAGCCAAGTCCAAGACCAAACTTTCCTACCAAGAAGGAATGAAACGAATAACCGAAAATGATGAACTTTTTACCCACAAAACTTATTTACCAGAAGTTGTATTTCCGTTTGTCTTAAATATCAGTTTATTTGACTTCACAACTTCCCAGATAGCAAGGATAACTTGCCACAAACTTGGGTCAGGG
>NW_017329423.1:0-213 GCF_000935625.1 Nanorana parkeri | reverse complement strand
GCAGAGATGGGGGGGCCCGCCGTATACCGATCCGATGGTAACCGGCTGCCGGACACCGATGGGCCCCCCCTGTAGCCCCGGGGCTGTGTTTGAATTGATACTGGGTCCCCCCTGTAGTAGGGTTGCTACCTTTTCTTACAGCGAAAACCCGAACACTCTAGCAACGCACAGAATTTTTTTGGGGAGAATGAGTCGTGGCTTATTCATGTGTAA
>NW_017329422.1:0-213 GCF_000935625.1 Nanorana parkeri | reverse complement strand
GGTATATTATAGTTTTAATAAAGACCCATAATTTAAATGCATTTTGCTAACAAAGACACTTTTGTCACAAGGAATTTTAATAATAGCTTCGATATATATATTGTTAAAATCATGGTGAAGGTCACAAAGAAATAACTATGTTGGTAATAAAAGGAATGAATCTATGATAGGGTAATTTAAATCGGGAACACGAAGCATTAGGGGTTTCTTTTT
>NW_017329421.1:0-213 GCF_000935625.1 Nanorana parkeri | reverse complement strand
GGTATTGGAAGCCATGTGAGGTTATCAACTGACCAAGGGAGGACTTGTAGAGAGAAGAGAAGGGGTCCAAGGACAGGGCCATGGGGGAACCCTACAGAAAGAGGAAGCGGAGGGGAAGAGTTAGATTTGTAGGAGACACTAAAGGAGCACTTAGATAGGTAGAAGAGGGAAACATGAGAGAGCAGAATCTTGTAGGCCAAGCGAGTGGAGTTT
>NW_017329420.1:0-213 GCF_000935625.1 Nanorana parkeri | reverse complement strand
GAATTGTCAAAGACACAAATGAAGGGAGGATTGCTGGTCCTTTTATGGTCTCTCTATTTGTTGATTTTCAGTTATCACTTCTAGGTGTGTCTCATAAAAAAAAAAAAAATATATAAATAAGGTTAGGTTATTTCATCTTTTGTTATTTACGTCTTGCTAGCCTATTCTTGGTAGGATTCCTGTCTTGCATTTATCAGGATCTGTTTGTGCTTA
>NW_017329419.1:0-213 GCF_000935625.1 Nanorana parkeri | reverse complement strand
AAGTCTTGCGATGGTCGTAAGGTGTATGGGCACCTTAACATATGGAATTTAACTTTTTGTGTGAGCAAACAGTGTTCACTGAGGTACACAGTGATTGCATACACTGGTAATGAGGCTTGAAGGCTGAGTGTCTATGGCAGACACCTGGGTCGGGATCAGTGTGAACTGAACATAACAGTATACAGTATATGGAAGTGTCGGTGACTCCGTTTC
>NW_017329418.1:0-213 GCF_000935625.1 Nanorana parkeri | reverse complement strand
CAGATCCTTCGGCAGCTTCGTGAATAGACCCCTAAGACACCATAAAAAAAAACACTAAAGAATGTCTGCTATTAATTTTATTATTTATTGCAGGTATTTATACAGCCCCGACAATTTATGCAGCGCTTTACATACAGAACGTTTACATCAGCCCCTGCCCTCAAAGAGCTTAAAGTGTATTTCCACTTGCGCAGCCAAATTGGGATAACAACT
>NW_017329417.1:0-213 GCF_000935625.1 Nanorana parkeri | reverse complement strand
GAATATTTGGAATGTAGCCAGCGGGTCAGGCTGGACGGCAGATGATGTCTCCGGGAATGTGATAACCGGCTGGCCAGACAGAGGACTCTCCGGGCCGACCCCCAACTAGGGCCCCGGGAAGTCACAACCAGGGGAGGGGAGATAACGATTACAACACCAACATGTCTGACCGCTCGGATGGCACTTCAAGTGTTTTATAATCAGTCCCAGTGA
>NW_017329416.1:0-213 GCF_000935625.1 Nanorana parkeri | reverse complement strand
GATAGAGAGAGAGGGACAGATAGAGAGAGAGAGGGAGAGAGGGACAGATAGAGAGAGAGGGAGAGAGGGACAGATAGAGAGAGAGAGAGGGACAGATAGAGAGAGAGGGACAGATAGAGAGAGAGAGAGGGACAGATAGAGAGAGAGAGGGGGACAGATAGAGAGAGAGAGGGAGAGAGGGACAGATAGATAGAGAGAGGGACAGATAGAGAG
>NW_017329415.1:0-213 GCF_000935625.1 Nanorana parkeri | reverse complement strand
AGCCGCGTGGATAACACCTTGGCAAATAATTTCGTGTCCACGTTGAGCAGAGATATGGGACGGTAGCTAGGGCAGACCATAGGGTCCTTACCTGGTTTCGGGATCACAGCAATGTGAGCTGCCAAAGAGTCACGTGGGAGCGTCGTACCCGTGTGAACTGAGTTCCAGGCCAACAATAGCGGGCAGTTAAGTATGGTGGGAAATTTTTTGTAA
>NW_017329414.1:0-213 GCF_000935625.1 Nanorana parkeri | reverse complement strand
GGCTCCTGCTGGGAAGAGGAACAGATTGTGTTCAGGAGTAAAGAGGACTTCACCCAGAAGCCAGAGTTGAGCCAGGTTGCTGTGTGTGTGCTTGTGGCACCAGGGAATAAGCCCTGTGAGCCTGTGACACACAACGGATGTGTGGAAGAGTCACACGAGATAGAAGCTATTGAGAGCTGCTAAAGGGTACAGAGTACTACAGAGGAGGTTGCT
>NW_017329413.1:0-213 GCF_000935625.1 Nanorana parkeri | reverse complement strand
TCTGCTACTGATGGCTTGGTGCCAGATACCACAACATACCTCCAGAGGTCTAGAGGAATCAATGCCTCGACGGGTCAGGGCTGTTTTGGCCTACTCAGTATTAAGCGGGCGGTCATAATGTTATTGCTAATCGTTGTATATCTGCAATAAAGTGTCGTATGATGACTCTTCCCAAGTATTATTATTATACAGGATTTATATAGCGCCAATAGT
>NW_017329412.1:0-213 GCF_000935625.1 Nanorana parkeri | reverse complement strand
ACAAAATGCGCCAAAACACCTCAAAACCACAAACTCACATTTCAGAGTGGCAGTTATTATGCCAAAATGAAAATGGCTAGAGAGTATGTAAGCAGGTTCATTGAGCACTGGGCAGCAATGTAATAGGTAGAGATGAATCATTGGAGAGACGTGAGTTTTTTTTAATCAAGAGATTTCAACTAGAGCTGCAGCTAACGATTATTTTCAAAATCG
>NW_017329411.1:0-213 GCF_000935625.1 Nanorana parkeri | reverse complement strand
CCAACTCCTCAAGATCTCCAACGACCTGACTTACTTAGAAGAGGATTGGTCGAGAAGGCTGTACCGCACGTGGGCCACCCGTGGCATTTCAAAAATACACATACTACAGATTTTAATAAATATTAAAATGAACTAGGGTCACACTAATCCAGCACGTTTTTAATCTGAGTGGCCCACTCAATATGGGCGCAAGCGGCGGCCATATTGAGTGGG
>NW_017329410.1:0-213 GCF_000935625.1 Nanorana parkeri | reverse complement strand
CAAAAGCATTCATTTAAAGAGACGAATAGCCTGGATTGGAGAGATAGGAGCTCTGGGAGTTTAACTAATCAATGAACAACAGAGTCTATAGATGACTAGATTAGAGTCACATCAGTCTCTTTGTGCTGACAGTTGATGTCATGTCCACTTTGTTATCTTCTTATTTGACTCCATTTTATATCTATATAATCAGAGTCACATCAGACAATTAAA
>NW_017329409.1:0-213 GCF_000935625.1 Nanorana parkeri | reverse complement strand
ATATAAGAGGAGAGGGGCAATTGAACCTTAACCCCTAAATAAAGTCCTTTACAACCTTTAGCTTGGATACAGGATGGATATTCGCCACCGTAGCCTCATCTAGGGGAAAAAGGACTGATTTATCCCAATTGACCTTGAAACCCGAAAACTTTCCAAAGACATCCAATAACTAGAGGAGATGGCATAGGGAGTTATTCGGGTCAGACAAATAAA
>NW_017329408.1:0-213 GCF_000935625.1 Nanorana parkeri | reverse complement strand
CTGGTCACACTCCTTACCTGTCCGCCTCCTCTTCCTCCACCTTCGGTGATGAGCTCCGCCTCCTCCGCCAGTCGCCGGGCCCCGCTTCCTCCTCTGATGCTAACCCTGGGCCCCACCTCCTCCTCTACTGCTGGGTCCAGCCTGCTTCACGGCCGCTGCTGGCTTTCACTGGCTCAGCAGCGGCTGTGGAGAGGAACGCGCCGCTGCACAGAT
>NW_017329407.1:0-213 GCF_000935625.1 Nanorana parkeri | reverse complement strand
GAGGGCTGCCATTGTTGATCTCCTTCTAGAATACTAGCTCCCTGACTGGCGTCAGTATTTTCTGAGCGCTAACCCACAAAAAGCATGCGGATTTGAAACCGTTAAGTCTGATCTCCTGATCTGCATACTTGGTTCAGCTTAGTGACTCAGTTAGTTCTGAAGCTAAGTGTAACAGCCAACAGCTATCCTCTTCAGAAAGATCTTATTTGACCT
>NW_017329406.1:0-213 GCF_000935625.1 Nanorana parkeri | reverse complement strand
GAATGTTAGGAGGGACCCCCCACAGTAAAAATACCAGAAAACGTGCGTGGGGGCGTGCGCGGCGAGCATGTGTAGCGCGATCGTCGTTTTCGTACATAGGCGCACCCAAAGCGTGTTTACGTGCAGGGGGGGACTTTAATTTTTTTTAATTATTATTTTTACATTTATTTTATTTAATATTATTTTTATAACTTTTTTTTAACTTTAATTGCT
>NW_017329405.1:0-213 GCF_000935625.1 Nanorana parkeri | reverse complement strand
CACCGCGATCGCTGTGAAACTTCCCCCTGCGTTTTGGGGCGTGGCGGTACATTGCATTCAATGGCACCGCTTCCCCGCCCGCCGCCTGCAGTGCGATCGAACGCATGTCAAAACGTTGCCAAACAGGCCTTCCTGCCGCTCTGGAACGCACGCTTTCGCTGTGAACAAGCCCTGACATTTCAGGACCGATCGGCTGTTCCGGGGCAGATCGGT
>NW_017329404.1:0-213 GCF_000935625.1 Nanorana parkeri | reverse complement strand
AAATGTGCCGAAACTAACGAAAATTCGTATTTCGTACGAGTTTCGGACACATAAAGTAAAGAGCAAACAATTGTGCGGAGCTAGCAGTGACAGCTAGCTCCGCCCAATAGTTTCCTATTGTCCGGCGGCTCTGCTGCTGTAAAAAAAAAACTATCCCGGGCGCTCTGGGAGCCTCGCTCCCGGCCGCCCAGGAGAGAAACACCGCTGTGTCTT
>NW_017329403.1:0-213 GCF_000935625.1 Nanorana parkeri | reverse complement strand
ACAGGGTGTTACGCTAGTAAAATGGCTCCAATATATATATTTGAGCTGTATATTTAACTGTATACCTGGAGTTAAGCCTACTGCTAAAGATGTAATAATCAGTCACATACTTAGCTACAACCAAATACAGTATACAACACAGGGAAAATGAGTCCTATTGTGTTACACCAACAATACACATTACTTGCTCATCATCGATGTTGAATTTAGTGC
>NW_017329402.1:0-213 GCF_000935625.1 Nanorana parkeri | reverse complement strand
GTCATTCCAATCAGATTTGGAAAAAATATTAGAGGAGGCTTATGACCAGGGTCTTATTGAGAAGGACACTTTGGATTTTCTAAGGGTGCCCTTTCCTAGGACGCAGGTGCTTTATGCCCTCCCGAAGATCCACAAATCTCTAGACAGGCCCCCGGGGAGACCCATAGTTTCTGGGTGTGGGTCACTAACTGAGAATGTGAGTAGTTATATAGA
>NW_017329401.1:0-213 GCF_000935625.1 Nanorana parkeri | reverse complement strand
TAAGAGAGCATTAAGCCTCTCTGTACCCCACGATCACATATTTCGCATCAACAGTGTCATAAACAATATTCCGAGCATCTTGGGTCATAATTAATAAATCAACATATAATGTTATTGTAATAAACTTTCTGAAGTTTTGCATTGATGTGTCGTGAGTCTAGCCTTCTACGCATTTCGCTAAAAAGCTTCCTCAGGAAGATAAGAGGCTGCCTG
>NW_017329400.1:0-213 GCF_000935625.1 Nanorana parkeri | reverse complement strand
TTGATCCATCATTTATCATATCCAGATGGAGATTCCCTGAATGATGAAATAGATCCATCCTGCGCAAAGGTTTCTTATGCGTCGTTTGATTTGGCAGTAGTCAAAATAAGACAATTTGGCAAAGGGGCGCTTTTAGCGAATGCTGACATAAAATCGGCATTTCGCCTTTTATCTATTCATCCGAGTGCTTTTAATTCGTTAGGTTTTTATTTT
>NW_017329399.1:0-213 GCF_000935625.1 Nanorana parkeri | reverse complement strand
GGAGGAGAGCTCAGCCTCCTGTGACAGCGTGGGCTGTCTCTTCCCACACAGTGCTCTTCCAGTGTTCTATCACAGGTTGTGACTGCGTTGGAATGTGTGACCGGTCACATGGTCACGCATTCTAACGTAAAATGTGTGACCGGCAAAAGGTGTGGAACTCAAAGCTTTCTCAGCTGTTCCCAGGCTGATCGGCATTGCAGATGGTATGTTTAG